>NC_041351.1:15598530-15898530 GCF_004354835.1 Perca flavescens | reverse complement strand
TTGCTGTCTTTCTTGCCCAGATTGCTGTACATGTAAAATGTGCTGTGTTTATCACATTATACAACAATAAAAAACTTTGATTACAAAAAAAAAGAAGTCACAAGCTTCAAAGGTTGGAAACGTTGGTTGAATCTTTAGCAATAAGAAAGATGTCAGCGATTCCTGGCAGACATTAAATGTTGCAACTCAAACTCATTGCAAGTGTCACATCAATAATACTGATAAACAAGCAACCACAGATGCATGCAGGCAAACGTCACCAAAGCACAAGGTGCTGAGACGTACTGGCACATGCTAGTATGTTTATCTTAAACTTTTGTTAACTGTAACAATGGAGAGAGGGGATACAGATGAGTTATATGCACTGTATGTTGCAGAATGACATATTTCTTTGTAACGTACTTGATAGCCATCAGCATTCTTTAGATAAGTCAGGTGCTAATGTTTCTGCGGGTGGCTTGTGATGGGCTTGCATCAGGTGGTTCAGCAGCAGGTACATGACTCTTTGACCTCCACTATAAGCATGGGTATTGAGTCATACGAAGGGCTACCAGTTTGATACACTCTTCTGAAATAACAAATTTGCTCAGTTTGCCTTTAGTTATATATGATTATTAATGATTAATGATACTCATTTATGTGAAGACACTGGTCATGTTAATGATTTCTCACAATAATTATCAACAATGACTTAACAAGGTGGGTAACCGATAATATCAATATTCAACTTTCATTTTTAGAACAGGCCTGAGGGCTACTCATGTGGTCCTTGGGGGCTACCTGGTGCCCGCGGGCACCGCGTTGGTGACCCCTGCTGTAGATGAACACAGAAAATAAGAAAAATGCCTTCACGAGGGAGAGGAAGAGGAGTACCAGGACAATTCTGTCTCTGTCTCCTTTTTTTTCATAAAGCGTACATTCAATAAAGCTACTCTGAGATGGGTCATTCATTTTTTGTATTGAATCTCTGCAGCAAAAGAAACAAAATGGTGGCCGGGTTGGATCAATGGGTAGAGCAGGCGCATATATACTTGGAGGTTTATGCCTCGACGCAGAGGACCAGGGTTCAAATCCGAGTTGTGACAATTTACTGCATGTCTTCCCCCTCTCTCTCACTCTCTCTCCCATTTCTCAACTAGCTGACCTGTCAAATAAAGGTGGAAAATCTCAACAAATAATCTAAAAAAAAAAGAAATGCATGCATTTACTAAACCCAACAAAACAAAAATGTAGAGAGGCTTCAAGAGAAACTGCAGTGTAAAACACAATCTATGATCAATACAATATACTATTTTCTATTATATAAGGGCAGACCTGACACATAAAATAATGCAGTTTCTGTAATTCCACGGGATATTAGTGTTTTGTATGCTATTGTGCTATGATTGACTAAATGTTCCTGTTGGGAGAGAACATGTGTTAGTGTTTTGTAAGAATTATTTGATTTTGAGACATGTTTGCATTGTTTTGGTAGACATAGTGTATTGTATTAGTGTATTATTGTATTTTGAAAATTAGTGTTGGAGTTTAGTTTACAATGTGTGATTTTGAGCATGAAATTAACCGTTTTGTCAATTGTGTGTTGTAGATGTGTTGGTGCGTTAAGAGTTTAGAAAAATTGTCATAGCGATCGTAAAAAACTGTAAGACCATGTCTAACTTTCACAGAGCACACTCCGACCCACTGGGAAGACATCTTCGGTTCTTCCTGTAGAGAAAAAAGGCAGTCTCCTATTGATATAGCCACCGGCAATGTTCAGACTGACCCTGACCTGTTTAACTTTACCCTCATCCACTTCTCCTCTCAGCACTTAATCGAGTCCATCACAAACAATGGGCATACAGGTACAAAAACTGAGTGCTTTTTGTGTTGTGTGTAAATGTGTAACTTCTGTATACGCAGACTGTAACTACATAAACGCACTTCCCCATCTTTAGGAAAATGCAATTTGGAGGACAATGCAGTTGAAGTGAGTGGAGGTGGACTTAATGGAACATATACTACAATTCAGCTTCACTTTCACTGCGGTGATAAAGAACATAATCCATGTTCAGAGCACACGATTGATGGGCTCGGATATCATTCACAATCAATAGATAGCATGCCTCTCCTCTTCATAAACTGTGTGCCTTATTTGAATTGCTGTTCTTGGTTTTTCATAAATGTACTGTATGCCCAATCAATCAACCAACCAAACCATTAATTAATCAATCAACCAATCAATAAATCAACCAATCAAACAATCAAACTTTATTTATAGAGCACATTAAAACAACCAAAGTGGAACAAAGTGCCGTACAGAAGAATAAATAAATTACATAAAAGACATAATTCACGTGAGACAGGTTGCACAATATCAAGCAAATTTAGCAAGTGTAAATATAATGTCCTCTCCCAAAAGGCAACAGAAGATGGAGATATGTCAGAACCATGGAGCACACTCACATCTTACCTGACAAACGTCACACGTAGGTGTTTGTCTCTTGTAATGTTATTGCAAAACAGCAGGCTGCAGTCATTGGTCTGATAGAGACTTGGAGCAGGCTGTATTGCAGTTGGGGTATTACCCAGACATGTGCTGTATGCAGGGGCGCAACTACCCAGTGTCAGAGGGGTATGCAACAACAACAAAAGTGGCTCCCCCTACACTTCCACCTAATGTTAGACCTAACTGTTGCCTTCCCCTGTCTTTCCTGGTCCACCATCCTCACACCTGAATGAAATGAACTCACTGTTAAATGTAGCAGCCTCAATTCAATTCTTAAATCAGCCTAGTGATGGCATTAGATAAGACAACTATTATGCAGTAAGGTTGTGCTGCTGTTTTTTTGGGATTTTAAAAAGTACAAATATGGAGAGCCACTTAGCACAGAGACCTTTAAATAGAGAGAGAGAGAGATGTGACCCTGTAATTACAGCTTCCATGTCACCCAACAGATGTACAGATGTAGGCCTATAGGCCTAGCCTGTATGTCTGACAGCAAATGGTAACACAAAATATATTAATGATTCCATGGTAAACCAAAGTTATAGTATTAGTTATGTTTTCCAGATTCTTGTAATTTATTGTACATGCTACCTTATATTTTCCGGTTTTCAGCTCAGCAACCTCAATTCTGCATATTCTAAGCTAGCTGTAAACCCCCATTTGGCTGCTAACATTCCTAGTGTTAGCAAACGCTAGCTAGTCTGTTAACATGAATATTTGCAAGCCTCCAAGCACAGACGTCCCACTTTAAATCCTACCTGTTGCCTTTCACCATTGACGTATTTAACTGCTGTTGCATCCATTGACGTGCTACCGGGGGCGCCCCCCCGCTCCCTCTTCTCATCTATGATGGAATCTTATGAGACAGGGCGCCTACTCAAGCCTGTTAGTCCTCTACAATGTTATATAATAACATTGAGGAAATGCAGAAATGATTTAGAAATGCACAAAAGCAGTATATTTTTTTTAACATCGCTTTGGCGGCCCCATGTTGCTGCGCACCAACGGGCCGCATATAGCGCATAGGCCTACCCACTTTTTAGCACATACCTTGGCATTCAAATTTTAAACTTTACTGTCATGGAAATAAGTGTCAAACCTTAATGCTTGAAATATTTTGTCCAAGAACAAACATCAGATCATTCCATTACAAGTGATACTGTGACCACATGACCTGTCAACAGACAATTGTACTCCTGTAATCAGATATGACTTTATTTAACTGATCTTTAATAGCACCTATCTTGTGACAGGTTTGATTGTAAATCATGCTCTTATCGTTGTACTTCTTACAGTCAGTGTGTGCTGCTACTTTGAAGGGCAAGTTCTCCTACAATCCTACAAAATTATTTGTAAACTCATTTAGTTTGTATAGTAGGTGAGGTTTGGTTGAGGTAAAAAATATTTTTGAGGTGAAAAAGCCCTAAAAAAACCCACTGTTCACTACCTGCTCAGCACCAAACGACAGACCGACAAAGAAACTAACCTAACTGGCCATTTCCCCTTACGAGTTGAAAATTGGAAAATTGGGCTGGCATTCACCAGGTGGCCAGATGCACAACTCCAAATGAATGATAACTGTTTGCCACCAAGTGATTGTGCAGATTGAACTCGTATATATACTGAATACACACTGTACAAAGATAGCGCCCTGTATTATTAATGTGACTATTATTGCCACTGTTCATCACACCCCCAACCGGCACCGTCAGACACCGCCTACCAAGAGCCTGGGTTTGTCCGAGGTTTCTTCCCAAGAGGGAGTTTTTCCTCGCCACTGTCGCTGACGGTGCTTGCTTTTGAGGGAATTACTGTAATTGTTGGGGCTTTGTAAATAATAGAGTGTGGTCTAGACCTACTCTATCTGTAAAGTGTCTCGAGAAAACTAGTGTTATGATTTGATACTATAAATAAAATTGAATTGAATTGAATTAAAATACTGTACAATAGTAGTTCAAATCAGTGAAGAGAAATGGCACTGAATCATGTTGTCTTTTCTTCCCACATCTGACATTTATCTAGTAAGTACTTCTTAAAAAAAGACATGGTACCAAAAACTCATCAAATGAAAATGTATTGCACACTTACAGTGGATAGTCTCTCCCAGAGACCACTTAAGGCAGCAGATAGGTAATATAGGTAGTGCAGAGGACAATAAATGAACTGTGCCCTGAAAGATATGAGATTATGTTGTATATTGTAAATTGATTTACTTTAGCAGTGAACCTAAAGAACAGTGTAAGCGAACAATAAACAAAAGTAATTTGATCGACATTACGGTCCATCTGTCAACAATGGGTGTGAAAGATGTCAGCGATTCCTGGCAGACATTAAATGTTGCAACTCAAACTCATTGCAAGTGTCACATCAATAATACTGATAAACAAGCGACCACAGATGCATGCAGGCAAACGTCACCAAAGCACAAGGTGCTGAGACGTACTGGCACATGCTAGTATGTTTATCTTAAACTTTTGTTAACTGTAACAATGGAGAGAGGGGATACAGATGAGTTATATGCACTGTATGTTGCAGAATGACATATTTCTTTGTAACGTACTTGATAGCCATCAGCATTCTTTAGATAAGTCAGGTGCTAATGTTTCTGCGGGTGGCTTGTGATGGGCTTGCATCAGGTGGTTCAGCAGCAGGTACATGACTCTTTGACCTCCACTATAAGCATACCAGTCTGTAAAAGACTTAAAACAGGTAGAAAGTAAGCCAAAAGAATTGTTTTTGATTACCTGACTACCACAACAAAGCCAATTCGCAAAAAGTAGAGACTCTTGCCATGGAGTTACAAGAACACCTTTTTGATAAAATCTTAAAAAAGAAAGCATCCATATATCCTTCATCAAAGGAGCATTCATTGCGGCACGGTTTTATTGCATTATAATTTATTTAAGGTAAATTTTAAGGTGTTGCCTAAAGAAATGTGCAATTGAAACATGTAGGTTTCTGCACTACAACTTGATAATATTCAAGGATGTTGTACATTGTACAACGTCATATACAGTATCTTCTCTGATTCATCGCATTGTAACTCTGATTTAAAAAAAAAGTTTTTAAAAGTAATTACTTGCATCTAAATCAATCTACAATACGAAGTACAGTTTAGGTTGTGAATTTATATCATTTTTAGTCTGTTTACATGTGTTGGAGTACTACTGAATATATGAAAAAAGTAGTATAAAGCCTTTTGTGGCTCCAGAGGGAGCTGACCAACGCTTAAAATATTTCCTCAAGGGATGTCACTTGAGTGGGCATCAGTTGCAGTTAAAGACTACAAGTTTGTAAATGAAAAGAATCTGGGGGTGTGGAGTTAGAAAAAAGTGATCTTACCAGAGGTCTGTAGCCCCGCTACTCATCTCTGCTTGAGGCTAGAGGCTCAAGGCTAAATTTGCAGTTACCATCGTGACAATACGAAGATTTTCTGGGATTTCTTCACAATGTTTAGGTCTAGTGCTCTGTGCTGATTCCAAAGTATGGGCCCTTTAACTCTGCTGGAAAGAAGAGAAAAATTGCACAAGTTTGATGTCAGTGAGTCCCTTGCATGTATGACACATACTATTTATGACTGAGTTGACAAAATAAATATGATGAATTTATTAACAATGACATTTTATTAACAATGAATCAATAATGAAAATGAAAATAGTTGCAGCCCCCGTTATGATATATAAGATCCTTATTTGACAAAAGTGTCTAAAATTAATAATTGTTGTTGGCATGTAATCTTTTGTTTGCCCCCCAACAAAACACATTCAAGTCTGTGAAAGCATGTAACACTTTTCCTTGTGTTCTACTTCGACTCCCAGTGATAGTTGCACTGAAGGATGGTATAGAGGAGGTCTCAGGGGGAGGTTTCAGATACGTCCACTCCACCCTTCAGTTATACTTCTGTTGGGGCTCCACATCACAAAACTACTGGGTCAGAGCACACAGTGGATTTAAAGAGATACCCAATGGAGGTAATTACAAGAATCAAACTACTGTGCTGCAGTCAAGACATTGTTTTCTAATAGATTTAGCTTTTGCCCTTGTAATGTAACATGTCATTAGTCATAGTGAACAAGAGGAATGATTTAACTCTGGATGAGACAATAAAGATTCCCAATGGTCTTGCAGCGCTGGGATTCTTTATTGAGGTAACATTAAGTGCATTATGTAATAAGTCAGTAGTTGGGATCAGTATCGATGCAATAAATACACAAAAACTTCTTATAATTAGTATAGTCTGTTCATACTGGAAAAGTATTGTTTTAATTGTATTTATTATTATTTAAGGTGTGTCCTTTGAGCCTTCGTTTTATGTCAAGATAGTGCCTCACATCTTGAAAAAATAAAGAAAAATTTAAGAAAAGTATTGATAAAGTACATTCAGAAAAGTCATGCATACTATTCATATGGGGGAAAAAAACAATTTGTGTAAAAACATTTTGCTCTCTTCAAGTTCAATTGGCAGTGTCAGTTTGAAATCCAACAGTGTATCGTTTCATTTAAGTAAACGGTTAAGTATTGAATATAGTTAGTTAGTTAGTTATATTTTATTTCTGTGTCATGCCAAACATCTTGGCCCATCCCACATGGGATTACAAGACACCACAAATTCACTTATTCAACAAACATCTTCCCGTTGCATATACAAATCCTTCAAACAAATACATGAATACAAATATATAGACATACACATACATACATGTATGTGTGTGTGGTATGTGTACACGTACACATACCACACACAAACAACTAGTTCTCATCTACACTCGATAAAGAGCTTTTTTCCCCTTCTCCCAGGCTTTATTTAAATAATTAGCCAATTTATAAGTTTCATATGTGAACAGCCATCTCAATCTTTGAGCATCATCCATATTTACCAAATCAATCTCTGCTTTTCTCCTACAAAACAAAAAATCACCCTGCTCACGATAAAAAGGACAATAGAAAACAAAATGGAACTCATTTTCTACATCATTCAAACAGCACATAGGACAAATACGTTTTTCCTCTTCTACATTAACATATCGTCCTGTTTCAATAGTCAAAGGCAAAACACCAGATCTCACTTGGGCGCATAAGGATCTTTGCCTTTTTGAAAAATTATATACAACATAATTCTCAGTGCCTATCTTCCAGCGAGCCTCACATGATTCCCATCCCATGTCTCCCACTATCGCCAATGTAGGGGTATACTTATGCACACCCAGAAAATATCTTATAGCACTATTTTGCACTAATTCACAATTAGATATATTCCTAAGTCCTCTAACACCCACAATATAATCAAGTATAGGGCACACACAGGCTTGAAACAATTTAGAATACGTTTGAAAACTTATATCTTTCAGATTCCTGCTTTTACCAATAATTCCTCCCAAAGCTCTACGTGGTGAATTAGCAAGAACCTTAACACCATTTCTAAAATTCAGATTTTTATCAATATAAAAACCTAGATATTTATGAGTCTACAAAGTTCAGCTTGTGTGACCCAATTTTAAACTCATAAGTGCTGCGAGTAGTTAAAGGTTCTCTAAAGTGAATTATTTCCGTTTTCTTTCTATTGATGAACAATCTCCATTTATTACACCAATCATCAATATAAGAGAGCATGCGCTGCAGATTATCTTCAGATGGAGACAGTAGTACTATATCATCCGCGTACAAAAGAATACTTATCATTTCATTTCCACATCTTATCCCACAATTCAATGCTTTAATTTCCTTTGCCAAATCATTTATATAAATTGCAAATAATGTGGGAGACAAAGCATTGCCCTGTTTTACCCCTGATGATGTTGGAAACCAGTTGGTATGGAGTTCATTCAATCTTACACATGCTATGGGCTTGTGATTATATATATACAATATAAACAGCTTACTATAAAGATTACTACATACTTCATTTAAACAGTTAGTTATATGAAAGTTGGTCATACCACACACTATCTTGCCAATTTAGTTTTCCACTGGTTATATAACTAAAGATTAGCTGAGGACTAGACTTGTTTTTCCAGTTTGATACATTTGTCAAGTTGTGAGGTATGAAAATGGTGCCAAACATTCAACAGGGGATACCACTTACTGCAACAAACTATACCCGCATTTAAACTGAGAATGTTATGTCTACCTGCTTTCATTCATCACTAAGCATATTATGTGTCTACCTGCACCGATTTCTACCTGTCAAGCCTGACACCATATGACAATCAAAATGCTTGTTACTTCTATGCTCCGGTAGGAATGTTCCTTAGACATTCACCATGTTTGTCTCTGTAGACAGATCCCACGTCTGATAACGAGGCCTGGAAAAAAACTGACCCCCTACCTTTTAGCTATTCAAAACATCAGTAAGCCTACTGACTTAGTTTGTTTGCATACATTATAAACACAAATGTGGCACTACATCTTGTGCATTTTTGCTTCCATGCAGGCTCAGAAGTTTACATAACAGAAGAGCTCTCCATTGATGACTTCCTGGCGGCGTGAACCGAGCTGCATTCTACTGCTACAATGGCTCCTTAACCACCCCTTTGTGCGATGAAGTAGTGGTTTGGTCTTTAAGGAGTCTGCTTACGCATTCAGTCGGTCTGCGATCGTCTGCTAAGCTTTCTCTCGCTGTTTCAGTACAGCGGCCGTGTTATTTTCTTTTTATTCAAATAATGTGTTTCACGTCATCATACTTCCACAAGAAGCTGCTGCTCACTCTGTATAAAGTAGCCTATGTACAATGCGTATTCTCCATTTTGGCATCAGTAAATCTGTGCTCGACCTCGCGGTCTTTTGAGGAAATCCGTGGACGCGCATCTATCTGAATTAGTTCAGCCTGGTTCAAGCTAGTCTCTCCTCCTCAGCCTGGCTTGGCCTTCGTGAAACGCACCAAGCCAGGATTCACAGATTAGACTAGGTCAAACCTCGCTTTATCAGTTATCCTGGATTTAGATATTCTGCTTTTGTGAAACAGGCCCCAGGTTCATGTTCACAAATTAAACCTGGCATTCTCTAACTTCTTAGACCATTCTGGGCCTACAAGATATAGCGATGTAGCAGTATTCTAACCTATACAAGTCAATTTCAAACAGATTTCTGATAATAGTTTACAGATAACACCTATATGAGGTTACTGAATTTGTATCTGGATCATTAGCTTCCCTGCCAATGGAACGCTATAGACGCTATGTGAACACTGATCCATTGTCTCCCAAAAAAAAGAACTGATTGGCTGTGGGGGCACTTCACCTCCAGCTGGGCAGATGGCTCCACAAGCCCGTCAGGTGATGCTCCCAAGACACCTGACTCACTCACAAAGAGTCCTGAGTCGAGCACCTCCATTTGATAAGCCTGCTCAAAGGCTTTCACTCCCTCTGGCTCATTCATGACACCCCAGTTGACAGCCATCACACCATCCAAATTATGACCCACAAGCACCCTCTTCATGAGGGACGGGCATGGGATGTACAAGCGCTGTGAAAGCAGCACAGCACCGAAAACGGTACAGCTCTCACACCGGTAGAGTTCCTTTGGAGGAGGCAGGCTTCTTCCATTGACATGTCTGTCACGCTGAACTCCCACATCCCAAAAATTGCCAAGGCTGCAGCATGACTACATTTAAACTCTCCACGTGCACACTCACCCATGTAGATCTGTAAAATTGAAATGTAAAATTTGAGGACGCTACAATACAGTAATTAGTAATACAACTATGGGCGGAAAGGTATACGTGCAGTTTAGTGTCCCAAATGATAAAAACTTAGTTTCCCAAATGATGAGAGTCTTATTTGAAACAGGTTAGTTTATTATTTTCCAAAAAATGAGTGTCCCATAAGCTACCATAAAGCTACCATCTGCGGGATTATGACTGAACGCCTCCAGGTCTGAATTTGGGACACTTAACTGCACGTATACCAGGCGCCAAAAATACAATGCTAATGTTAGTTGACAAGACAGTAACTCACCGAAACCTTGTACAGCCGGTCCAACATGCTGGCACGGAACCGACCAAAACTCCCTTCGAGTAGCTGCAGCTCTCGTCATGAACCGATTTATAATGGTTTTCACCTCTTTTGATACTTCTGCCTTTGTCTTGGAAGAAGACGGTATAGCTCGACAAGGAGACAGCCATATTTCTCTGATGACTTATATTGTTCGAGACGAGAGTGTAGTTCACTAAGCAAACAAATGTTGCAAATATGCAAAAAGAGTTTGAATGGGCCACAGAAATTAAATGATAAACTATGATACTACATGCACACATTAATGCTTTTAAAGCCACTTTACTCAAATGTACTATCAACATTATTTTCCAAAGTTTCTCTTCTCTGTTAATTCTGTAAAGACATATTGTGTGACAGCCTTTGCCATCAAAACATATTATACTGCTTGGCTAGGTTAATTACTACAGGAATGTAATTTTCAATGAAAGATGTGACTTTTTAACACATGTTCAAGTAAAAAGAATGGATCCCACCTCAATTGAATGAAAGCTAACATTTTCTTTAAACCCACTAGATGATGATGTTTCCGACTCAGGCAGGATATGAAGACGTGTTTCGGCCTACACAGTCTCTTCATAGCAGGACAATCTACACCACATCAGCAGCCAGTGCCCCTGGTCCCATACTGCTTCTGCTGCTGGCATGTCTCTGTGCCTTTTTTATGTAACTTGTGAGGTTAGCTAATTGGAACTGCTGTAAAGAGGTGTGCTTTATAGTCCCATAAAGGAGGTATGGATCAGTCTCAGAAGACGTTATGCTCAGCGTTCATACAGTATTTAGCTTTTTCCAACAGATGAGCCCACTGTCGGCAGATGCTACTGCCCAGCACTGAAAATCTTGTAAAGTTAAAAGCTTGCTAGCTAAAAAACAGTAATACACATCAAGGCTACTGACTATGAATATTGGACAGTCATTAGGTGGCCAGAAACTGAATAAATGTGAATGCACAGTTAACAGATGATGTAATTTTACATCCTGCGCTGTTATGATATGATTGACCCGTTCAGTAAAATCTCTAGTTATAAAAACAATGAGTCCAAATCATCGCTTATGTTGCTCAACAAAATAGAAAGACAAGATCCTGACCAGTTCTCTACTTAAGCTCTCAATCAATATCACATATTTAAGGCATCAAAATAATACCTCAAGTAGAAGATATAGCATAAATTAAGTATTGAACATATAATGGACTAAGCATGGATGCATTTATTGTATTTGTTCAAGCAAAACGTGCAGTATAATATAGGCTAGAAGCAGGGGTCACCAACACGGTGCCCGCGGGCACCAGGTAGCCCCCAAAGACCACATGAGTAGCCCTCAGGCCTGTTATAAAAATGAAAATTGAATATTGATATTATCTGTTTCCCACCTTGTTAAGTCATTGTTGATAATTATTATGAGAAATCATTAACATGATCAGTGATGATAGATGAGCATCATTAATAATTAATAATCATATATAACTAAAGGCAAACTGAGCAAATTTGTTATTTCAGAAGAGTGTATCAAATGGTAGCCCTTTGTATGACTCAATACACATGAAGTAGCTCTCAGTTTCAAAAAGGTTGGTGAACCCGCTAGAGCATTATAATGCTCACTATTACATCACAGACATTGTATTAAGTTTTTTTTTCTTCCATAAATTGGCTGATACATATTTGCTAATAATATGTTGGATTCATGTTAAGACATTTTAATTTTCTTGGAAACTTTCCAAAATGTAACAATAATTTGGAGTCCCCCCTGTCTGCGCGGCGGCAGGATAACGGGCTGCCTGCTGGGCTGTCGCTGCTCAGACCACGGGAGAGGTCTCGACTCACACGGTTGGTCTCATCAGCAAGCATGGAGTCAATTCGGAAGTTTTTCGATTTCTCCATGACGGCATCACTCAGGAGAACTGCAGAGTCTCAAAAAGACAAACGTGTTTTGCTTGGCGGGTGCGCACCTGTGCCGTGCGTCAGAGCGCAGACAGCGGAGCCTCCTTCAGTCACAAACTCATACAGTATGTTCTCCTTCATAAAGAAAAACCCCGGTGTTCCATTCCATAAATACCGAACGTTCCCTTATAACAATACGGCAGATTTATACTTTCTGTTATAAGTCATCACGGTTCCAACTTTTAGTGATAAACCTCTCCCTCTGAGCAAACAACCAATAGAGGCGATTTCTGAGCAGCTAGAGGATGGGCTGAGCAAATAAAAAGAGAAATGATGAGAGATTCCACAGCTGTGTAGAAAAGAACAGGTGCATCAAAGGTAGGACACTCTGCTTCTCAGCTCATGTAGCTTTGGCCAGAAGACCTCCAATTGTCTAAAACGGACTCTTTTTTTTGCACAAGAGGGGTCTCTGTTGTTTTCTTTCCAGTAGCATTTTCAAATTTTGCATACGTTTGAGATTATTTTAATTATTGTAAAAAGTGCATATGATATTTAAAATGTGTGCGTAATTAGTTCATTTGGCTTCATTAGTGTTTAAATCCACTAAAATTAAACACGTTGATTTTATTCTCCTATTCAGACATTTGCATGGCTATAGTGCGATTTCTTGTTGAGGATAAAATGTGGGTGCTCATTTGTATTGGTGAAAAAAATGGTGAGTGACAATTGTTTGTCTGTTGTTCTTAGATGAACTGGATTGTAGCTGTGGTTACTGTGTGCGTCTTCGTGCCCAGCGCCCACTGTCTGTCAACTCGAATCGGTAGGTATTTTGAATTTTTTTGTTTCATTTATAATCTATATTGAGTCTTTGGATTAACGGCACGTCTCTTTGTAGATTGTTTGTGATGAATGAAAATAACTAAATGCGTTTTTTCTTCTTCTCCAGAATGGTGTTATAATGAGCCAGGCTGCAGTGAGTATACTCTCCGTTTATCTCTAAAAGGCCACATTATCATGTTAACATCTTCACCGATGCTACTTTGCAGCGATCCTGCATAAAGTCTTGCTTTTATTTATAGATCGGACGACTTGGGCAACCATTGCTACTAAATATTGCAATGGCAGCCGGCAGTCGCCCATTAACATCGTCTCAGCGTCTGCCCAAGTTGACTCCAATCTGACTGCATTCACCTTTCATAACTACAGCAGCAAATCCACCATGAAAACGATCAACAACACTGACTACACAGGTGAGGAGTCGGTTGTGGACAGAAACCCTATTAAATGGTGTCAGATGCTTTACTTGTATTTGGTTATGGAGGAAGAAAGTATTGAGCTTTTGAATAATTTCCTTTGAAGTTATAATTTTCTGTTATTACCATTCTGGAATTGTAGGGGGTTTTGACTTAATCGTCCATTCTTTTTTCCAACCTCTTCCAGTCAAAGTCATCCTCGACAGCGGTGTGAGGATTTCAGGAGGAGGTCTGTCCGACGACTACGACAGCCTGCAGTTCCACTTCCACTGGGGTAATGGCACCTCTGTCCCCGGCTCCGAGCACACCGTGGACGGCAAGCGCTATCCCATGGAGGTAGCCATTGTTTCATGATAAGCTATACGTTAATTTTGCCATATTAAATTATTTGGTAATACTTTATAAGACAGGCTGCTACTTACAAGAGAATTGCCTGACACATACAGTGTCAGGCACTCACGCAGGTGTTTTCAGTTAGGCCGGTTACACACTGCACGCGTCTCGCGAGCGTGGCGTTTATGTTGCGTGTCAGCTGCGTGGATTTTTCTGTGTCCTACACACCAGAAGCGTGTCTGACGCGGCGCTGCTCCTACTGCTAGATACAGGGAGGGCTCATCTCGGGACATAGCGCCGACAGATTCAAACTCTGAAAAATGGGTAAGTGGGCTGTCTGTGTAGCTGTAAAGAGCCTATACAGCCTATCTGATGTTGGACCGTCCCTCACGTTGTTATCGTAGCATATCCTACTACCCTTAATAGCCTACTGATTTGATTAAAGCAAGACAACATCGGAAGTATTGACTGCAAAATATGTTACAAAATATTTCGTTCTGTATGACCAGTGCAACATTTGAAAATATTTTCTCTGAAATTTTGTATTACATTTATATCTACATTGATGTCCAAACCTAGACTTTCAAACATCAAGATGTCATTTATTAATATGCATTCGTGTCTAAATGACATATACACGTATTTTCCTATTCTATTTTGCCTGGAAACGCTTCCAACACGCTCGCGTCTCACGTGAAAAATAGGCGTCGGTTCTATTTCTAGCAGGCACGCAGGCAGTGTGTAAGCTCTAACCTGTTAACATGGGAGCCGAAATATAAACGGACACGCCACGCGGCTGACAGGCTCGTGTCGGCGTGTGTCGGTTCTAATAAGTTTACCCATGTAACGCGTTTGTCCAATCAGCTGCTGGTTAGGGGCGTGGAGCATCAACCATGGCTATATGACGTCGCGACACCACGTGAAAGTCGTGTCGCAAAAGTGGATCTGTACCGTAGGACACAGAAAAATCCACGCAGCTGAGACGCAACAGAAACGCAACGCTCGCGGGACGCGTGCAATGTGTAACCGGCCTTAACCTGGCTGATTAGACCTCCTCCCAGGACTGTGTGGCTGTGTAGAGATATGTAGATCTTCCTGATTTTCTTGTTAGCGTTGTTGCACCTGTTTGGGCAGGACACATTACAGCTTATCATTCTTATTGGTAAATAAAGATTTGTGACCTAATACATTTCCATCAAAGCTATGGCCCACCTTCAACATAAGCAGAGGTCTATTCATCCAGAACAACTCAAAACAACTTCAGAGGCTGTACTGTACTTAAATGTAGGACTTACCCAGTAAGTGGTCGCTTATTACCCTGTAAGTATTATGAAGTCTTACCGAATATTTGTTCTTTACTTGACTCCCCCAGTTACACATTGTAAACATCAAGGCATCCTATAATAGGAGCTTAGATCAGGCTTCTGCAGACTCTACAGGAATTGCTGCTCTCGGTTTCTTGATTGAGGTGAGAAAAGATGCATTTCAAGGTTTTGTAACACCAAAATACTTTTAATTTACATTACATGTCATTTAGCTGACGCTTTTATCCAAAGCGACTTACAATTGCTTTTGCAAACGATTGAGCCTAATGACAATGTGTGCAATTTACAGGAAATGTCGGGTAATGCAACTGGCCAACCCGCAAGCTGGAACACCTTGAGCTCCTACCTGACAAACATCTCAAACAGAGGTAAGGAGATACTTGACTCTTTTCTTGTGGAGAAGTTGATCCAATGTGTTTGAATAAAATGTGTATTGGGTGCCCTGGTAGTTCACCTGGTTGAGCGTGCGCCCCATATACTAAGGCTTGGTCTTTAATGCAGTGGCCCAGGTTTGAGTCTGACCCATGGCCCTTGCTGCACATTGTTCCCCTTTTCTCTCCCCTTTCCTTTCTTCAAGCTTCTTATCAAATAAAGGTCAGGCAATCCCCAAAAGAAATCTTTAAAAAAATGTGTAAAAGTTCCAGTCTCATCAGAGTTCATGTTTCTGTCCTTAGACGAAAATGTTACAGTTGCACATGGAATTTCTCTGGATGATCTCCTGACCGGGGTGGATCGCACCAAGTATTACCGCTACCTTGGCTCCTTGACCACCCCCAATTGCAGCGAGGCTGTGGTTTGGACTGTGTTTAAGGACACAATAAAAGTCAGCAAAGACGTGGTGAGTTGTTTTTTTCCTGGTGTGTCTTTAAAAGACAATTCTGGCGCTAAATGAACCTATGGGTTAATAACATATGAGTACCGAGCACAGCATTCTCTGAGATCTGTTTTCATGCTAATCGAACGCGTCTCTAGCTTTAAACAAGCTACTGCAAACCAGTGGTTAGCTGCTAACGCTAGCTTTAGGCTCAAAATGGTAAAACAGTCATGAGCAGTCGAACGATGAATGCCGTGCAACCAGTAACCAGTAACAACCTCATAAGGAGCAAGATTCCAGATCGACCTATCTGACCTTTCATTTTCTCAAAGGCAGAGCAGGATACCCAGGGCTCGGTTTACACCTATCACCATTTCTAGCCACTGGGGGACCATATGCAGGCTGGGGGAACGCATATTAATGTTAAAAAACCTCATAAAGGGAAATTTCCATGCCATGGGACCTTTAAGTACAATGAACAGGACCGGTCAGCACAATTGCTCTAACAGTGTTTCACATCTTGTTTCCAGATTGACCTCTTCAGCAAAACGGTACGCATCTCAGACAGCACATCACCTTTTATGATCAATGTCTACAGAAACACCCAGCCAGCGCAACGTGTCACAACACAGGCTGCCAGCTCTACCTCCAAAGCCTGCTACTCTCTGGTTCTGATGGCTCTGAGCCTGGTTCTTGGGAGGAGTTAGGGCCATGAAAGGTGGTGGTGTCTCAGCAACTTATTGTGTTGCTGATAAATCTCTTTGCAATGAAAATACACTTTTTTGCCATAATTTACTTTAAAGTACTTGCAATATTAGCTCTATGCATTAATACTGTTAACATGTGATGATGGCTGCCTCGCTCTGATGTGGTAGTCCATCATAATGTTTCTGTAAACAATTATTTTTTAATTAGTTTGAATCAATTGTATGCATGATTGCATCTCTAGATTTATGTTAGACATGATTCACACAAGAATTTAGAACATTGTATTGAGAATTGAAGCACAGCTCATTGTCTGTTTCTGCACTGCCAAAGTTGCATTCAGGTGCCTGAAAAAATATATGCACATGCACTAAGTTCACTGGGTGGTAATGGGAGTTTAGAATTAGCAATGTAATTTTGAGTGTGTAAGTATTAAGTTGCGTTACAATCTGCCGGCATGTATCTGTCTAGAGAGTTACAACTCAAGTCTGTACAAATAAATGTTGCAGAATAGGATTTTATTTTCAATTAGATTATTGTATTTTTATATTCCCTTATTTTGGACCCTGATTTGCTTTTATTTTTGTTCTCGTCAGTGCAGATACTGTTAGCAAGTGAAATGTAGCCATGTTGCCAAGCGGAACACTCATTCAGTGGGTGTAATGAAGATTGGACGTGTCAGTCATTTGAATGAACAACATTATTTATTACAATAATATAAGTTAATGATCTTGTGTCAATCTCTTTTCGTCATTCATATTTACTGTAATAATGTGTATCAAAATGCTTTAAATAAATGTTGGAAAATTTCTAGTGAGTAAACGTTTTTTCTTTTCTTTTTTAAATGGCATTATGTAACAGTGTCAAATTTGATCCCTATTGTTGCACCTGGGCTGAACTTGAACCAGACACTTGAGGTGGGGTTATTGAGAGGACTTGACCTCATAGTTCACAAAACATTAGATGGCATAAAAGCCTGTTGTATTTATTGAACAAAGTGTACTTTACTTCAAAGATCACACTTTCATTTTTTTTTTACTTTATTTCAATTTTATTGTCAGTAACGCTAATCCTCAAACTAGAACAGTCCTTGATAGAGGGCTTTTCTTTCTTTATCCTTTACTCTATGAGCATCTGATCATGCGTTAGAGTTCAGATGTTCAGATGTAGCATGATGTAGCCTGTGAGGATGCAAGTGTTTGTCATTCCTAGGCAACTTAGAGCTTATCTAGACATTTCCCACTTGAAGAAAAAAAAAAAATACTCCTAATACTCACTTGAATAACTTGAATGTGCTTCGAACTAAAGATTTAATGGTTAACTAGATGACAATTAATTTATTCCATGTTAAAAAAGAAAAAAAGAAAGAGATGAAAGCCTTTGAAGTAAGCATGCACAATTTTTCATGTCAGTGTGAAGTTTGAAGCGAAGTAACTCATTGTCATATTTAAATGTTAAATCAAGTTTTCAGTACTCATTATGCATCACTTTACTTTGGTCTTCCAGGAGTTTACTGTAACAGCAGAGCTGCTAGTTCTTATAGCAATCCATCTTAACCAGTGAGTCAGAAGACAAATGTGAACGAACACTAATGAACAATATATACTCTTGTTCATCAGGCTAAACGACAATTTTGTATCATACTTCTGACCTGCTGTAAGTCTCAGATTCAATGTCACTAAGATTTGTACGTCATGTCTCAGAGGATGTGGTGTTGCAAATGAAGATACCAATCAGTAGTCTAGGGTGGGTACAAGGCTGTAACTGGAGATCGACATGTACTCTATTGTCAAGATGTATCATGGAAAGTGAGTCTTGAATAATGCTACTTCTGAAGGTGCTGAGATCAAGAGATAATTTTCAAAGACATACCAAGAGGAAAGTAATATTAAGAACTCTTTTTACTGATATTTTCTAATAGTCACTTAAAATTGTCCATACATACCAATGCATTATAGTAACTACATTTAGCCTAACCTGAGAAAAAAAAACATTACATTTGAATCGAAATCCCTAAACTCTACTAGCTTTAAGAAAGATTTCTGCATTACATCTGCACAGCTTCCCCTCAAAAGGATCACAGTGATGGATTCAAATAGAAATTAAAATAATAAAATACAAGAATAACATAATTGTTTGTAACATGATAGTAATTAAATCAGTGTAAAATAACTAAAATATGAAGAAAATTAAGCTTGAATGTGTAAAATTGTCACAACAGCTACTTCTGTGCAGTAATTTTGCACTTTTTTAGTCATCAACATATCTCTTAACCCTAGCCCCCCCCCTACTTAGATTGCCCCCGCTGACTGAGTACCTGTTGCTGAGTCCACATCTCTGTTTGCAGAATTGTTGCATTAATACTGTCAAGAAAATAAAATCATCTTGATCGTCAATAAAAAGGTTATTTTTGTTCTTGATCCTTCACGTGTTAGTGAGTGAAAACCAGTTACATGTACAACATCAAACTCAAAAATATAAAAATGGGGCAACAAAAAACCACAACCCAGTCTGCAAGTATAATTTACCATATTTTTGTTTGTACTGCAGTGTACTGTATGTAGGCTATGTCTGAATTCAAAAAATATTTAGATCTGATAAAGAAATTGACAGTTGTACTTAAGTATGTTTGTGTCGCCTGTGGTTGTGTAGAGCCTCATTATGAGATAGCATAGCAGCCTTTTCTGCTGGATTTCTGTGTTGAATTTCCATGTGTTATCCTGTACAGGCTCTGTAATCCAAATACTTTGGAAAATGGAGGGGGTGAAATTCTATAGCAGGATGGCTGAAGGATGCAAAAAAAAACTGTGTCCAAAATCATTCACCCATTCACTACTCACTATATATAGTGGGCTAATAGTGAGTAGTGAGTGATTTCGGACACGAGCGGACAATTTTCATGGGCCAGCAATATGTTCTGAAAGAGGGAAAGTATTTGCAGTGACACTGGCCTTATGTTAAAGTATCAGGTTGATATTTAACATTTTGAAACCAGCTTGTGGCTTGTAATGTACTGTGAGTATAATGATGTAAAGAGCCTCTATTACCCTACTAGAAGTAATACATAAACAGCCACTAGGTTTCAAACAAATTCCATCCATTTATTCTCTAACAAATTCATTAATTACCAATATAACAGAGATCAGGAGGATCCAGCTGCCTCTTAGAAATGGTGATGATGCATTCAAGTCACAGAGGCACTCCTTTGGGGATTGAGGACTGGAGGTTGCAGGCGGAGGAGCTGGACATCTGAGCCAGTCTACAGCGATGGATTTAGGAGTGACGACAGCTTGGTTTAATCCTCCGTTCTGCAGCACCCAGTAAAGGTTGTCCTTGAAGAAGTAGGCATCTCCTAAAGAGCAGCAGCAGCAGGATAATAGTGATTTCTAATTTAAGATCAATTCTTTTTCCATTGCTTGAACACTTCATACCTTCCCTACCAAAAAGCCATCACCCTTAAAAAAACCTCAGTGGTTTTGTTTATTTAACTAGCACTTGTGCCAGAAACTCATCACATATTTATGCCTTTGAACATGATGTTACCTTCTCCCCAGCTGATGATGTCATCCATGTGGGCGGGCACTCCTACCCAGAGGCTGTTGTCCCGCGGGTAACCCGGCTCTGGCTGTCTGGTCACCTGTTCGCTCTTACGGCTCTCGTCGAACCTCCAAAACTCCCCACCGCTGAACAGGTAGGTCTTGCCGTTGTGGGCCCAGATGAAGGCTGCGTCCACCCTGTCCACCAGCACCCCGCTCTTTGTCCTCATGCCCCATTCAGAGAGGGGCCGAGGGTAGCCGCTCATAGCCACTGTGTCCTTAAAGACCCAGTACTGAGATCCTGGACAGACGAAGGAAAGTGCGGGAATTCAGAATCGACTTGTCTGAAACAAGTTTGTAAACGTTTTGTGTTTCAATGGTGGTTGGTATTGCAATGCAATGCAATGATTCCTACTTGACATTATTAGTTTAACAAAGCTCTTGTTCTACAGGGACCATGCTAACATTTCATCTTCAAATAATATCCAACAAAGACGTGAGAAGAACCATTCATGCCCACAACTGCATGATTTATTTTCTTACCAATAAAGAAGATGATACTGCTGTCGCTCTTTCTCTCGTACACGGCGTCAACCTTGTTGGTTCCTGGCGGGAGGCCGAACCAGAAGTTTTTGATCTGAGCCGGATTGAGGGACACCAAAGACCCGTCTCGCTTAGTTCTCCAGAACTGTTCACCTTTCCAAGAGAAGCAAGTGTCACTTCAGACACACACACACTACAGATGATAAAGAGAAGTCTATGTATGAAACTAAAATACTAGCCAATTCTAAATATCGTTTTCTTAACCCTTGTGTTGTCTTCCATTTGACCATCTTGTCCTCCCGGCCAAAACTGAAAATCAACACTTTTTCTGACGTTTTTGTCTCTTTTTTCGACACTTTTGGCGCTTTATTCAATGTTTTTTGGCGCTTTTTTGACGTTTAGCGCTTCTTTTCACTACCATATATAAACACCACCAACACCAACTCATAACTAGTTTTACACTTATTACTTATTTTTGGAATTCATGGTCAATAAAAAAACTCATTTATAGGGAATTATACATAATTCTTGAGTTAAAAAAGCAGAAATTATGAATTTAGACTAATATTAAAGGAAGGATAATCACAGAAGGGTCAACGCTCAGTCGGGATACTGTTTCAAAACATTTCTTTCAAATGCTAAAAAATGTAAGAAAACATCCACAATTCAATGAAAGTAGAGATCCGATCTTTTGTTGTACTTATGAAGCTCATTATATATAAATCTTCTGTGTTATTTTTTGGGTAATCCAAATTAGGTAGTTAAAAAGAAACCCATATTTCTGATATATACATTTAGACAATGGGTCAAATTTGACCTGAGGACAACACTAGGGTTAAATGGACAATGTAAAAAATGATTTGGGAGATTTGAAATTACATTTTTATTTTGTAAAATGTCTCTATTTTGTGCATCCCTGATGGTTACCTTTAAAAAAGAAGACCTCTCCCCTGATATTTGCCACTGCATCAAAGCCTCCCTGACAGCGCTTGTTGATTAAGGGGTCAGAACTGGAACAGAAGAAGATAAAACTTGTAGTTTAATAAAGACTCACTGGAGGGCGAAACAAGACCAAACTGTCACAGTGAGGATTAAGCAGAAGGCTTTCATCTGCATCCGCTGGTCTTATACTCATCATCATTTATGAGTAAACTGTGCATTGATGGGATATTCATAGTTTGTAAATGCAAATGATAAGTGCTTATCATCTGGATGGATGTACATAGTTTTTATTGTTTCCTGTGGCTCTACTCTACTCACGGCTTTGTTGGTCTTGGAGGAGGTGGACTGGGCAGGCGTGGGAGGTCAGGATCAACACCCCCCTGTGGTCCCCCATCCTTCACACCTACAACAGAGTGGCAACAGCAGACAATGTTGAAGAGGCGGTGAAAGCTGATGACAGCAATACAAACATTTTGCAAGCAACCCACATTCTCAAGCCAGGGAAGCTTGACACACAGGATGCAAACACTTTATATTTAAGACAAGGAAGGAAACCGTTATTATTACATTATTTACTATATATATATATACTATACCAGTAAACCATTTTATCAGTTGTTTTTTTTAGCCATCTTGATTGGATTTTTGTTGCCTTTTATATCCTTCATTGAGCAATAATGTAATTAACTTGCAATGAAAAATTAACATTTAAGAATTTTCTTAAACCTTTACTTACTATAATACAAATTATCATCACATATACAATAATGAAAAAGTAATGTTGATGATGGCCACTTTAATGTAATCCATTATTGTAGGAAGGCCATTGCCTACTAAAGTGGTCATGTTTACATGGACAGTAAGCATTTTATACCACAATAAATCTAGTAATGTGAAGAAGAAGAAAAACGTGACTGTGCAATATTGCAAATACATTTTACTATTTCAATATTCATTCTCTTTACTTATATTTATTGTTTGTTGGTTTATCTGTGTCTTGTACTTTTCCTCCTATCCCTTGCTGCTTCAACAGTGTGAATTTCCCCATTGTGGGATTAATCAAGGATTTTGAATCTTGAATCTTGAATCCTGGACAGGATTTAAGGCCAAAAGCAAACTCAGGGAGATTTGTAGTCATGTTAGTGGCATGGTAATAGCATTTTAATCTGCCTGATGGTTGGCTGGTCTACCGCTTTGGCAATCTGACTGAAGACTGGAAATTATTGGCACAACTATCGTATGGTTTGCCAAGCAGTTTAGTTCTACCTACAAAACTAATGACATTCATATCAGCCTCAGATGTCTTCTCTGTTTATGTTAGTATTTTCATTAGCCAAATTAAAACTATAGAACAAAGCAGTTGGAGGACTGCAACATCCTGTACAACTGCGAGAATAAGCCATTCTAAGCTCCACACAAGAGGTTACGTTTTCATCTTTAAACTTAGATTTAATATCAGACAAACAGACATGAAAAACACACATACCAATAAATACTGTACATACTTATCAGTGACAGTGATACCCTGTACTCTGTACTCTGATTCAGATTGTAGTCAATCCAACAGGTTACTAACCATAAAGCTGCTGGATGGCCAGCTTGTCGTCCAGGGCCAGTCGGAAGTTTGGAATGTCTCCCACAGGACCCTGGTAGTACGGCCTCATGATGGATGGATCAGTGGAGGAATGGGACAGGCCCAGCGCGTGGCCAAACTCGTGCACTGCAACTGTGAACAGGTCTGTGCTGCCACTGCTGAGACCTGAGGAAGTGTGAAGAAAAAGTGTTACTGGAACACATAAACAACCACAATTTGGAGGTTTGATGTCACTGAATAGGCAGATGTCTTTACCTCTTTTGCTTTATTCACCAAGGTTTCTTTTTTTTTAATTACAATGGATCACTTTTTCATTATCACTGTACAGACTGATACTGATAACATATACATAAGTCTATCCATCATGATTTCAATCATACCTCCATAGCTCCAGATCTCATCATCATCAAAGTGTGTGTCACCCGCCACTTCATCTCTGCCGGGGAAGAAGGCGTGGGCCAGGGTGCCACCCTGCCCATCAAAAGGGTACCCATCGTTGTGAAGCAAGCGGGCAAAAGTCACTCTGATGTCCCCTCCAGCTGCCGTCCGCCCGCTGTCACCCAGCAGCCGACGGAAAGTCAAGGGGGCGGCGTCGCTCCAGGCTTTGAATGCGTGAGTCAGGATAGTGTCCACCAGAGTGTCAGCCATGCTGGGTGAGAGGGAGGCTGATGGGTAGCTGTGAACACTGCAGACAAGAATAGTTGTAGACTGTTATGGTTTAATTATTCTCTGAAACTCTTTACAATGTTCCAAAGTTCATGGAGATTGAGTTTTTAAAAGAGTTACAATTTCCACAACTGAAAGGGATATTTTGCTTTTCGATAATTATGCTATTTTTCCTGCTTAATACAAAGTTAAAGGATAAATCTGGCCATATTTTTTGTTTTTCTGATTAAAAACAGATCCAATAAACAGACCAAAACCAACAATGAAACTAGTATTGCCTGTGTAGCCAAAACTTGATATAGCTAATTGTGTATATAAAAACTTTGTGCCACAAAGCTGCATTGTTGTCCCAAACTGTTATAAACACACCAATGTCTAAACTGCACTGGGTGACATGTTTCTATCATTACTTTGAAAGTGGACACTGTGGTACACCGCATACACCGTCCTGTTGCTGTAAATGCTCACACATATTGTTTCCTTTTGTATGCATCCTGTCCCAGAACTGCTTGTTACTAACCTAGCTCTGGGGAGTTTACTCCCCGGAGTCCTTATGTTTCTCCCTTCAACGCCCGGCCGCGTCCTGCTGCGTCTGCTGCACCCACCCGTGCTCTGCAGCGCCACGTTTCATCCCGCAACGTCCTGCTGTGACATGAACTACAACGACTACCTTCAAAGTCACTGTTCCACTATCTTTAATGCGAGTATTATCGCCATCACACCCCCAACCGGCCCCGTCAGACACCGCCTACCAAGAGTCTGGGTCTGCCGAGGTTTCTTCCTACTTCCACTGTCACAATAGCCACTGCTAATGCTTGCTCTTGAGGGAATTACTGTAATTGTTGGGGCTTTTTAAATTATAGAGTGTGGTCTAGACCTACTCTATCTGTAAAGTGTCTTGAGATAACTCTGTTATGATTTGATACTATAAATAAAATTGAATTGAATTGAATTATTGTGCACTGAGTAATGCAGCCTTTTTAGGAAATGACTGAACCTTTCTAAAAATAAAAACAATATTCTTGTGAACATATTTTTTTTCAGTAGAAATTAATTGGCTTTAGACTAACAAGGTAGGATAGTCTGAGAGTATTTAGTGATGGACAAAGGCATTTTTTCCTTTGATGACACTTTTCAACCATAAGAAAAATATAAAATAGCACCATAATTATTTTATTTTACTATTTAAATATGTCTTATTATATCTTGTGTTTCTTTTCTGCCTGTTATGTAAATAGGTATTGATAAGATTGTGTGACTTTGGATGAAAATAACAGAAAACAGTACACTTTCCCAAAAACCTTCCTCTATTAAGGTTTATAATAACATTGTTGGCATCAAAACCAAACATACTTTGGGTATAATTCAAATCTTGTTTGGAATCCGATGTAACGGCTGTCATTTGATTGATACACAAAGCTTGATGATTCATACAGGGATGATATAAAGCCACAATGTAACATGCATGACAGGAAACACACCTCCATGTGAGGTCTGTCTTGTGCCACTTAAGGCCTGACAGGGCGTATCTTTTCCTCCTCCTCTTCCTCCTCAGCATGTCCTCATTACCCACAATATCAGGGAGAGAGCATCGAGGCGTGGACATGAGTTTTAGGGTTGCATTGTCTGAAAGAGAAGTTGATCACATATAGTGTATGCTGAAACTAAAGAGCAGATTAGAGGAAGTTGACCTCATGTGGCCTTGGCTACAGTATGTGAAATCTCATATTTTCCTGTTAGTTTCATGTTGAGCGGTAGTTACCGAGCACCCCGGTTTCCTGGACCCCGCCGAATCTCTGCATGACACGAATTGCTTTCTCAATCCCGTCTTTAGTCTGCAGTTGACTTGTGCGTGGGTCAGGAGGAGGAAGGTAGCCATACCTGCTCAACCAATCCTGCACAGAAAACAAGGAAACCAGAGGACATTGGGTCATCTGTTGTTTCTCAGAAATGATAACCACAGCACAGGATGAGGGCCAATAAACAATGAACCATAACCTTCACCATTAACACACTCCTAACCACAGTGAACCAACAGTATTGCTGAAATCTACCTCTAACCTAGCTCAATTTAATTTCAATTTCAATTTTATTTTATTTATAGTGTCAAATAACAACAGGAGTTATCTCAGGACATTTTACAGATAGTAGACCACACTCTATAGTTTACAAAGACCCAACAATTTCCCACAAGCAAGCATTTGGTGTGACAGTGGCGAGCAAAAACTTCCTTTTTAAAGGCAGTGTACGATTGACAATTTGTTCTATTCAGAACAAGTAAATAGAGAATGGACTGCATGTGAAAAAAGACGATTAATCTGGTGTGGTATATTCCTGTTAAGCATGTATCTATGTCTAAACAAGCAAAGTCTATTCCTAAAAGTGATTCTGAACTCTATGCTTCCTCTTGCGTTGCCTCCACCCTTCTATTGTAGTTGCAGTTGAAAGGAAAAGGTGTTGGCTCACTTTCAACAGTTGCCTTTTGGGGGTTTCACACTGCAAAACATCTCCACCTGAAATCATTTCATTTTATACTCAGTCCTTATATATATATATATATATTTATATATATAAGTTATATATATAACAAAACAAATTGCTCTTACTGGGTGAGCTAGAGGTCGCCCCGCTCTCTGCTCTTGTTAAATTTTTTTATATATATGATTTTATATATTCTTGGCACATTTATATAAGTATAACAACATAAGTGAAAGAAAAAAGGGGGTCTCGCCCTGGGTGTAATTCAATGTAGAACTGCCACTGGTGCACCAGCCTCTTTGCTACATGTAATTTCCTTTATGACACCCTGCTCATATATCAATCAGAGAGAAGTCTGTGTTAGACTGATGCAAAGAAAGGCCCCGCACATATTCACATGGGAAAGGTAGAACACATGCAAGCAAGTATGCAAAGTGCTTTCCCCCCCAACAGTGTGAATAAATATTTGTTATTAAATGGACATGAGTAGGATTTAAGTCAAAATATAATTAATGATAGCCTACATATCCTCAACTAACTGTCATCACACATAAGAATTACACTGAACATAAACAAGCCTATGGAAAAAAAAAAGTCTAATAGAAAATTAGACAATTATGATGCCAAGTAAATAGGCACTCAATCACACAATGGGCTTACACAAATACAACAATGTAGAGTTTTGATAGCCTACAAATATGTTTCTCTCTTTCTCTCTCTCTCTCTCTCTCTCTCTCTCTCTCTCTCTCTCTTTTAAAACTACTCACCACTGCTGTACTGTACTGCTCTGGCACCGCTGATGTGCTTCCCGTTAAGGTCAAAAGCATCCACAGCAGAAGACCGAACTCCATTCCAGTCACTGCAAAAAAAACAAAAAAAACCCGCTCCATTATTTTCAGAACACTTCTCATTTGGAGAAAACAGAGACATTCCTCGTTTCTAATTGCATCCGGTTCCTCCTAACCATCCCAAAAGCCAAGAGCACTGAAACAAAGCTCACCGTTGTTTCTCCTCTGAAGCTTCAGTCTCTCTTGGGACTAGGCTGGGCTGATCGATCAGTGGACTCTCTCTGGCTCTGTCCTCCCTCCTCCCTCCCTCTCTCCCTCAGAGAGCGAGTCGCTTGTTGTGTTTTTCTCATCCGCCCGTTTAGTGCGCGCATCATACAGATGTTTGATCGAGAGAGGGAGCGCAGGTGCGAGTTGCTACAGGTTACAGTTGGGAAGTTCATTGATTATAACGCCTTCTTCCCCGGCAGAGATGAAGTGGCGGGTGACACACATGATGATGAGCTCTGGAGCTATGGAAGTATGATTGAAATCATGATGGAAAGATTTATGTATATGTTATGTTATCAGTATCAGTCTGTAGAGTGATAATGAAAAAGTGATTCATTGTAATTAAAAAAAAAGAAACCTTGAATCTACTTTCTTCCCGTTATAAAGGGTTTGTTCTGCAGCCCCTTTCCAGAAGGTATAATATATATCTTATATCTTTCTGTGTCAAATGTTGGAAGCATTTGTGCAAAGAATTTGATATTCATACAGAATAGAGAAATGCTTCAATTTTTACATTGTTTACCAGAATTACATAGATAAAAGACAGAAAGGAAAAATAAAATAACATTGTTGAGTTTCTGTTGAATTTGGGTTTTGTTTAAGACAAGAAATAAATGAAAAACATATTTTTTGTATTGCTTTAGTTTATCATTCAAGATGAACACAATTCTCTCCAGGTGTAATGTGGCAGTCCATATCTTCACTGGAAGGAACTTCAGCTTTTCTAGAATTAAAGGAGACATATAACGTCAATTTTTTGCTATTAGCCCAGAATGTTGTTGAGGAGCAGTCACTGGATGGATTGTGAATTAAAGAGCTAAAAGATAAAATCATGCTATATTGAGATGGATCAATCATCAGTCGGACATGGCCAAATTAATCTGCTGAGCTACCCAGAAGCCCCAGGATTTCTGTATGTCCCCCCCCCTGCTCTAGTCACATGACTTCCTCATCCATCCACCTCCTCACCTGTTTCCAATTTCCCTCATCAGCCCTGCAGTATGTAACCGGCCCATTTCCACTCATTCCCCTTTCAGATCATCAGAGTTGTGATGTGCTTCTTCCTTTTGCTTTCTAGCTTCTGTTATGTGAACCTGGAGTCTGACATTTGTTACATGCCTGTTTGGAACTGCTGCCTGATCCTTTGGTCTGTGGATTTACTGCCTGCCCCATTGGATATGTTTGCCTATTTGGACTGCTTTCCTGGTTTTGACCCTTACCTGCCTCATGATTCCTGTGCCTGCCTGTAAGCCTATATATACCTTACCTTTGGCATTAAATTGCTGAACTGAACCTGTCTGTCTTTGTCTGCGTTTGGGTCCAATCCTGCATTTCCTGAGTCTTGAAAATGTTGTAATAATGCAGTAGCACGTTGTTGTGTCTGATAATGATCAAAATTCCCAAACAAATTAAGCAAGAAATCAAATTCCTAAAGAGTAACTGAATCACAGTGAGCCCAAGGCTTTTGGGGTTGTGGTTTTTTTTTTTTTTTTATATACCAACAAACAAAAACAAACAAACAAACAAACAATTTTACAAACTCATATTGGGTTCCCATATCTGTTCACTGGCCTGCCCCAGATTAACACGTTTGACCCAAACTGCTTTCTGCTTTTGAGTCTAGATGACTTAGCAGACCTGCATTTTGGCTTCTATCGCCACAGTTGCATTCTGTTTGAGTAAAAAATCCCCTATTCAGTTTGACAGCCTCGCCCTCCTGTGGTGCAACAGATTGTTGGGTTGTCACCATTAAAATGACTCAACACTCAAATGTAATTTTGAGTGTAAAGCCCTTTAAACGGGGCTCTAAAGTAATGTAAATAAGGTTTCCTGGAAATAAATGGTTACAGTTCCACAATCATTTATCACAATCCTATTTATCACAAATTTTTAATTGTATTTGGGTTGGGATTGGGATAATTTGTTGAGAAAAAATGTTGCATTTGTTTTTGTGCCCTTCTTAATGACCTAGTATAGATACTTTTATCTAATGTTCATTGTCATCTGTTTTTTTTTTTAATACTTAAGTTTGTTGTTGTGAATAAGTGCACTCTGTACTTTTGACATGTTTTTCATAGTATTTTACAGAAGCTCAGGTCTGACAATAACAAAATATCGTATTACAATTTCAGACAACTGCACTTTTCTTTTCTAACAACTCTGTACAAAGAAATAGACCCTTATTAGCTTATACCGTAACAAACGACATGGCAACCCTGGCCAAAAACCAGAGCTGAAAATATGTTCTCCAATTGGTGCGTTTCATTCAATTGAACATTGAAAATGATTATTAGAAATGAGCCCAAACACATGATTGCTTAATTGTAGACATACCAATCAGGTTTAAGCACTATATAAAATGCAGCAGGTAAGTTCACCTGCCTTCAACCAAAATGGAAGGAGTCAGAAGACTGAGAGTGAGAGCGGGGAATCCACAGAGGAGGAGGAGAAGGAGGTAGAGGAAGAGGCCCAGCCAGAGGGAGAGGAAGAGCTGAAGCCGGAGAACATGCCCAAAGAAGAAGAGGACCAAATTTATCAAATGAAAGTCGCGCAACACTAGTGGACAATGTTGTGAACCACGGATTGATGCTGAGGGAGGCTGGACTAAGAGTTCAGCCAAATCTTAGTAGATATACAGTGTGTCATAATCTGTCATAAGGACATTTCGACAAGGAAACAGGTAAAAGAAACCCTGTTTACAGTTACAGTAATCAGCTGCTCATTGTATGCACCATATAAGTACTTTTGATACCCCTCCCTGTGATCTTTGAGGATTGAGGGTCGAGAACGACAAGGAGGAAGGGGGGCCCCCTATTCACGCGAGGGTTTACGATCTCCGGCCCCAGGCTCAGGTACCCGTCACTGAGGCCATGGAGGACCAAGTCGATGCCACAGCTTTGCAAGGATGGATTCGACATTCAAGACGGTTGTCTTGCCAATGAGGATATTGCCTGTGATGCTAATGAAATTCTCTGGCCAGATCCAGCTAGGCAAAGAGACAATGTCTAGTATTTTCTGTACTTTTTCAGATAATTTTTTTGTTTTGTTTTTTGCAACAGCAGTGTGTATCTGGTTAAAACTTAAGTCAAATGAACTGTGTGTTTCATATGGTAACAAAATATTTTTTATAAATTGGTGTATAGTTTTTGCAAGAGTGTTTCATTTAGCAAAGGTATTCTGCTAATTGGGTGTGTGGTTGTGCAAATTGTGTGTATTGTTTTGAAAAAGACTGATTCTGGCAGCTACAGTAAAATCTGTTATAGCAAAGCCTGGGGGCATGAGGGACCTATCCCCTAACAGGCATAATTGTGGGGATTCCGGCAGGGGTTGTCTGTAGTTATCATTTTCGACTATTTTGCCAGTGTTACTTAAAGAACTTAAAATACATGTGGGGGAAGTTGATGACGCTGCATTATAGCTGGAATGCATCCGCATCTCATTTCAGAGTCATTATATTGCATGTTCTTTTTCTCTGCCGAGCATCACTGGTATCATCTCTTCATCTCCCTCCCCCCTCTTTCTCCTCTCTCGTCTTTAATTTCTGTCCATCCTCCAGGGCCACAGTGAGTCATGCCATTAGCAGAAAATGCTGCCCTGCTAATGGTTGGCTAGTTTCCGCAATGTCCACTTCATGACGGACGCCCAATTTCTGCTGTTGCTCCTTTTGAAGGCATGTGGATATTGTTTAAGTGTTGGATAATCTCACTCCTCCACACTGACCCTCAGATGCCAAGCATTTCCAAGCCCAAAGTAGTACCATTTTATGACTACATCATATTGACCAACATTATTTTTTAATGTTTTTATCCTAAACTAACAAAACGTTTTGAAACTGCCCTGCAATAACTGATTTTAGCCACATGGGGGCAGCAGAAACAAGTTGTCGACCACACATGCATATCACCTTTTTAGGGTAATATGACAGAGTTGCTTATTTACACATCCAGCAGATACAGACCTACATTAGCGTTCATTTAGAGTGGTTTCTGTCAACACTTTCTCACTCCCAACTCATCACATACGGCCCTTCGGTCAGTACCCCTTGGCGTCACATTTTGCAGCGCTCTGGGTAACCCTGGGTGGCACTTTTTTCGACATCCATGGTATTGTTAGGTTTAAGCTAAAACTACTTGGTAGCCTACTACTTTTAAGAAAAGGTTGTACTTTGGGTTTAACTAACTACATTTGTTAGGCTACAACTTGTATAGTTACTCACATTAGCCAAGTACCTATACCTCAGTTAAATACGTAACTTAAAATAAGTCAACGTTGACTTTTGGTTTCACACAAGGTACAAACTGCGATCTCTTGGGTGAAAGTTGTGTTTTTTATTTTTTTTACGCATCCATCCAGTCACCATGACAATGATAATCTTTTTTTAAGAAGTTTAACAATTTAACACCAAATATTTTTCCTATTATACTAAATTTGCCCCAAAATGTAATTTTTATTTGAGTAATGGTGATGAGAATATGAGAATCACATTTGTCAAACAGAACCATCATCTCTGTATGCATGTTAGCAATACCGTCATGCTAAATTCAACCTATTAAAAAAGAGAACCACACATCAGAAATAAAGACCTTTGATCCATTACACACAGTTTTATTTTCATTAAAGGGATCCAAGGCCTTCACAAAAGGGTTGACTCTTGGTAGCTATACGGTACAACACAACACGCAACGACAACAGAAACCACACAGGACTTGTGTGAACGAGTGAAAAGACAAATAAATAAGAGTTGAAAGACATTTTAAATGCGATTTAAACTGAGATGCATCAACAAAACCAATAGAGGAAAGTGAGCAGAGGTTAAAACCCTGCCAAGTACAGTAACTCTTTTGTACAATACTCAATTCATTTCTGCAATTAGCTGATTGTCTAACGGCTTTTTTGGTCATGCACAGTTGATTATGTTATTGTATTGACAGTGTTGCGATCATTTCACAGTTTTTCCTTATTTTTCTCCCTACGTCTAGCTTTGATTGTCAGTCTCATAAGTGTTTGCATTTGATGGATTGAAGGCAGCCTCTTGTTTTCTGTGTATGATGCATGGTTGTCACTGACTGATGGATATGGTTCATTAGTGATGTATAAAAAGATCCCTGCCAATCAAAGTATGCTAAAGCAGTTATGGAATTGCTCCTGTTTTTAGATATATATATATCTATATCTCATAGAGAAATCAAATTGGTTTATTGTAGTTTTTGGCAAAAGTCATATTTGATACCTGTAAATAAGTAATTTCTAAGTTCTGTTATGTTCAGACAATATCTGATAACAATATTGACATTGTGCGTCCCTAATGAGATTTAGTTTGTGCTTTCAGGATGATTTGAGTCCACAACGTGCTACGTTCTTCCCTCCAATAACATCTGATAATATTCCACAGTTATATTCATCTTACACAGATGTCTGTACAAAAATATGCAGAATCAGTCTTAGTGTAATGTTGCTGGCAGGGTAGGCAGGATTTACTTATTTATGGTAACTTTTTAAGTTTTAGTAAACGTGATTGCCATAAGCAAGTCTAAAATCTTCACAGTAGCCTCACACAGTTTATGCTTAGGGAACAAGCTTGCTATCACAATATCATTGAGCTGCTCAAGTAACAAGAAACTGTGGTTACACTTCACAATACAGACATCTGCTGGCATTTACTTAGTACCATTGAATCACTTATCTGAATGTCTGTGTGGTAGAATTATAATCCTAACCCTGCAATTTGCTCAGCATGTATGAGCAAAAATAATCTGACTTTTTTTTCCATTTTTGATATTTGAAAACGTCAAGGCTACAGTTCATAAAGTGTTATTTTTTGTTTTTTTAATAAAGTTGGAGGCAGTTAAGTTTTTGTTGGGCTGAGAGCTTGTAGTAACATTACATTGACTTTCTTAACTGAAACTCAAAAGCAGTCTCCTGCCACCTCTATGGATAAAATGTTTAACACAATAATCTAAACTCAAAAGTCCACTTACTGGCTTTTAAGAGCTTTCAACCACAGACAGGCGTTCTGTTTTCTATCCAGTGCTTTGTGTAATAAACAGTACATTTTCTTTTTCCTTGTTTTTTGGATCATGAAACTTTCTAAGTAAAAGCCAAAATGTTCAACACAATAAAATATGGTAAAACTTTTGAAGGGGTCAATGCTAATTTTCAACTATCTGGGGATATTAAGCTCTGCCACTTTTTGCATCTTGACAGACAGTGTAACCTAAACCCTATCCTAATCTCAGACTCTATTTTAATCCTAAACACACTTCAAACGGATCCTATTTGTAATTTTGACTTCAGCCCTATGATTAACACCCTATCTTAACAAAAAAGTGCAACCTGATAATACTAAGCAAATACCAGTATAACCAGAGTACAGTCAAGTGCAACCAAAGCTGCTCTTGGCTGAATTTGTAAACAGTTAATGCATTTTGGGCTCTGCAACTGATTGAGGCCCCCTCTATAGCTCAGTCCTGTGCTTCCTTACAACCCGTGTGTCCCCATATTGTTTTCTCAACACTTTTTTTGTTACATGCCCTTTTTTCGGTCTTCTGTTTTGCCGGTTGGCAGCGATTGTCTGTTGTTCACTGTAACCTGGCCCAGTACTGACCCAGGTTATGACTCATGCTCTGCTGCTCAGTTCCTGGGACCTGGACTGGCACTGAAACGCCGGGCGATATGAGCCCTGGATTGAAGCGAGGGAGAAGAAAAACAGTCAGTCAGCTTGTGGAGTTTCATTTCAGCAAGCAGTCCGAAGTAACACAGACATAAAGTAGATTTCTCCGCCCCCTGTAAATTAAACCCATACGTAGCTCAGAAAAACTCACCGGTGTTGGAGTTGGCCGAGGAAGGAGTCTGCAGGTGAGGGGAGGAGTATGCCGATGAGTCAAAGCTGCGTGGGGCAGAGGGGGATGGAGGTAACATGCAGGAGTAGGAGGAGGTCGACTGGGGAGGAATGGACTGAGAGTAGATGAGTGGAGGAGAGAGAAAGATTTGGGTTAGGGTTATATGGAAACAACAGTCTATCTACATCATCTAAGAAAACCTCTTAAAGTTGTATATTCCCGATGCTGTTTACTACCCCATGGACTGTAAAGGCAGTTTAAAGTGATGACGGCATGGTTTCAGTTTGACCACACGGAGGCGCTACAGTAGTGTCGTATGGTAGGAGTAAAGTGGAGCAGCAGCAGCCCAAATCCTTATGCAAACTTATTTCACTTATTTATCTTTATCTTTGGCGTGTTCTGCATTTTCTTCATCCATTGATATGTGTGATTTTAAATAATCTTTTATTAAAACTATTGTGTGTGTGTGTGTGTGTGTGGACCCTTGGAAGACTACCAACCTAAAAGGTATTCAAATGAAGAATAAAGGATTACTGAACGAGAGACATACTGAAAGGTCTGCTTATCATGCCTTGTGCAGAAAACATTATTTAATGCACATTTGTTAAACGTGTGTCTGTATAAGTCATGGTGTGCAGACCTTTCGGTTTGTGTAATGTCTAATCGGTTTTGAAGTTCTGGCACCCGTGCATGACATTTCATAGAAGAATAGAGTCAAGCGTGTGTCTTAACAAGAAGTCAAGCGGAGACTGTGTTATCCCGCAGCGGAAAAGTTCTTTTAGTCAGTCAGAGGGTCAAGAGAGTGGAATTCAATCCCACACCATTTCGGACAATTAAACACATATAACTCTTTAACTAAGAAGCTAAAACAATGTCAGCACTAAAACTATTATGTATGTATTCTGTTAGTTTGCAATCTCAACATACGTATATATGTATAAAAATGGTTTCTTCTTAGTTCACTACTGCTTTTATTGCTCTCAACAGCTGTGTCTTATCTAATCGGTGTACTCTATCCTCTGTCGTTTTATCTTGTAACCTATTAGGGTTAGGGCTGATGTTTTGTCGCTAATCTTTTTGCTTCTGTGCTGTGTCTTGTTTTGTGCTAAGTTCTGCTCTGCTTGTGTTGTTTTTCTTTCTTGTTTAACATCAAGGCCAGGGGACTACAGATGAAAAACAGCCTTTTGGCTAATTCTGGCATTTTTAACCCATGTATAAGCATGCATTTTATTAATTCTCACTGCCCTCTTTAAAAACAAACTGAATTGAATTGGATGTGAAACAAACAAACAGGAAATGTGTGTATTTTCATGCTACTGTTGAGGCTTGGATGATAACTTGAAATGTAATTGATCAGCGCTGTGTGTTTGTCCCCCAGTAAAAATATCAGTGAGTCCAGTGTTGATCTTAATTAGGCAACGTTGTAACTGCTTCTTCTGTCAAAAGAAAAATCTAGTTTTAAAATTTATTTTATTTAATGATGATTCCCAGACAATGGCTTGGCATGCAAAGGAAATCTTTTGATCCCACTGATAGTTTGTGTTCATCACACAGAGAAGCTTTAACACTAAAACTCTACTTAGATTGTTGAGAAATAAATAAATATAGACAGTGTTGTAAGTAGTCTTCATTGTAATTAGCTGTTTTATTTCCATTACCAACAGGAAGCCTCCAATTGGTAATCTTCTGGAATAATGGGAGAGGCTATTTTTGCTGTACAACTATCACAATTAAACTTAATCAGAATCAATATTTTTTTGACGTATAACCACCTTTCTGCCTCTTTAAGAAAGTCAATATCATATTTAAAATCACTGCATAATTCACATATTTTCAAATTTGCTTCTTTCTGCCTCTTTTCAGCTTTGCTTATCACATTTAGGCTACCTTGTATTATGATTATTAAATAATAATGATGTGAAATTTGTTATTGTGAATATTATGTTAGTAATTTGGCCTGGACAACAGAAATATTAAGAGTTTTGATAAAAGGAATAAATATTACATAATGATATTATGAATATAAGAAGTAGTAGCCGTAGCAGTCGTCTTTATTTATTTGCATATTTGTTTTCATGATCATATGTTTTATACTCTTTGCGTAAAGGTGGTGATAGACGAGCTCTGTTCTGTGACGGTGACCTGCTTTGGTAAAGTTTGGAAGATGCTGATGAATGATGAATGATGAAATGTCCAACCTGGACTCCAGATGAGAAAACTGACAGGGAGCTGTAGCTGGGCAGGGCCGACTCAGCCTGACTCAACATGGACCCTGGAGAGAGAGACACAGAGCAAGATGGTAAGCACACACACGCACACACGCACACGTACACACGTACGTGTGATGCGCTCTAATGGAGAAACTCTAATGGTTTGCCTGCCTGCAAATGTCACTCTGAGTTTTGTGTTTTATTAACTAGTGAAATATTTCTGTCAGCAAACAGAAATCATAGAGAGTGAATGTAAAAGTATCACTGATGTATGAATGAGCCAATGAGTCTTTGGTGTTTACCTGAACTGCTGCCGTGCGGCTGGTGATAGATAGATGTGTTAAAGGAAGTGGTCAGAGGGGCTTGGCTCTGTGAACAGGAAGTCACGCCCCCTGATCTCCTTTGATTGCGCAGCTTCTCCTCCCTCCTCCACTTGGCTCTTCGATTTGAGAACCACACCTGTCAATCAGAAGAGTTCTGTCAGTCCTCTTTATCGTTGACGATCCTCATGTTGTTACAGGGCTACCTGGTTGATCCTGCCAGTAGCATATATATGCTATATATAGCACATATACTTGTCTCAAAGATTAAGCCATGCAAGTCTAAGTACACACGGCCGGTACAGTGAAACTGCGAATGGCTCATTAAATCAGTTAGAGGTCTTACCTGTATCCTGGCCTCTGGTAAATCAATCTTGTTTGCCAATCTCTCCCTCGCAAAGACATCTGGGTAATGTGTCCTTTCAAACTCTGTGGAAGATATATTAACTAATGTCAGACACACAGTGTGAGTCTTAATCGAGGATGACAGGACGACTGTGGAGAAGCTCGCCTGATAACCCGTGCTGCGTGGTGTTAACACATTTTTAATTCATCTGTTTATGTGAAAAGAAAGTTTGTAGATTCAAATGAAAATTACTTTTATTCACCTATTAATTATTGGAATATGTTGACATACATTAACTTGCTTATCAAGTAATTACTGCTTAAGATCAGCTTCACTAATTCTCTTGTCATGGAGTGCGCAAATCCAGGAAGCTGAGATGTATCCTTACAACCAGATTTGAAATATTTATCTGTTGCACTTTGTATAAATTATGTATCATTATGGAACACGCAGAAAGTTCAAATGAAAGGATTCAAGTTGAGAAGCTGCCGAAGCACTTCCTTTTTCAAGTAGGCGGACTAAAATGAAACTGAAGAAAAATCCTTTCATTTTGTCATCATTCGTTGTCTAAATTCTGAGAATCTAAATGTGGCATTGTGTCCCACTTGTCAGCATTTTATTAAAATGATCAGTGTTACTATACTGACTCACAGTTTATACCAGACAAAGAGGTTTAAGGTAAGGTAATAATCCCTGACTCAGCGGTTGTTAAAACAACAGTGAGTTTGCATCAATGGGAATTTCTGTATCAGTTTTTATTACAGTATTTATACTATATTATTTGTCATCATGGCAGTTAATTTAGAGCTGACAAACTGCTGACATTTTTTTTGTTGACAAGTCTAAACGAGAATATGCCTCACCCTCTAACTGACAGTGTGAGTCATCCTAATGAACTCTGAAGTTTCAAGTCTGGTAATGGAGACGTCTTTATAGATGTAACTGTCGGCACTTATGATGCTTAACATTAGTAAAGCATGTCAATAGAATGTCAACAGAGAAACCAAAACAACAGTTAAGACAGAGTTGATCACATCTGAAAAGGTTTTTTTTCTTCACATCGCTGAACATAATAATATTAACAGGTTGTGAATAACCAAAAACGTATGTTCTCGCTGCTAACACATGGTTGATGAATCCATTTTGCACAAAGATTACAACGATGGCTCTATAAATTACGTCCGTCTCACAAATTGCTCTAATTGGCTTGGTTGTAATTGTCGTCTGTATCAACACATGATTGTTATTGTGCCTTGGCCGTGCACTGAGGTCAGTGTACCTCATTAATGTCATTTGCAAAGAGTGACCACAGTGATACTTTTCCACTTGGCTGCACAGTGGACATTGCGTCCTTATTTAGCTCAAGGGCCTGCTGCAGCCATATCCAGTCAAGGGTGGCTTTCTGATCCCTCTCAGCAAATATCGGGCTACAAGGGCCGGATCTCTGCTGCATAATACAACCACAGTAATGATGCATTACCAGAACTCTGCTGTACACACATGCTGCTGAAATCTTTTTTGGAGCAGATAGGGAATATTTGTGGAGTTAAGATTATGGATCATTTGCATAACAAAGTGATCATGGGTGGCACTGTTTGCGCTCCCATGCAAGGATTGATAAAAATCCTCTTCTGCCAAAAGTATTTCCTTATCATTTTTATGTCCCCTGCCATTTACCAAAAAGCAGTAAACAATGTGTAAAGTCTACAATCCAATAACAAAGGTGTTGGCAGGGGGAAAAAAGCAGCCTGACAAGCTCCGTCGTGACACATTCTGGTCTGGCTCATGCCCATGGAGGGCGGCGATTGGCTGAAAAGCAGGGAGAGAGCTGTGCGTGCTTGCATGGCCTGACCTTTCTCCAGAGCCTCGATCTGCTCCTGTGTGAAGCTGGTCCTGTTCCTCTGCAGCTTCCTCTTGAGCTGTAGCCTCAGCTGAGACTCCTCGCCCTCGTCCCTCTCCACGGGGACTCCTCCCCCTCTGCCCGTTCCCCCTCCCCCTGCCTCCCCACCCATGCTGCCCTCCGTGTCCAGCAGACAGCCCTCCGACACTGGCAGGAAGAGGAAGGTGACAAAAGAGATGTGGGAGTGTCAAGAAAATGTTATACATCGGAGCGTCACATTTTAGAATATGTGCAGATTCATGCGTTGAACTAACAGGAAGTTGGTGAGACAGCTGCTCTTGATGTGGTCTAAATTTGGTGACACTGAACTGATTATCTGTGAGCATTGACATTTGTTATAATTCTCCCCTCACCTGTGCTGTGTTGCGTCTGAACGCTGGTGGGGTCATGGTACCAGTTGTTAGGCCCACTCCAGTTCGAGCCGCTCTGCAGGTTCAGCATTGTTAACTTCTCATACATACTACGAGTGTCCAAACCACCATGAAGAGAAATAAAGGAGTCCTGTCCTGTGTGTGTGTGTGTCTGCCCCTAATCACTGTCACCTTTGGCTCCTCTCTCCCTCTTTCGATCCACCAATCCTTCCTCCTGAAGGGGTGGGTGGGGAGGGGGGTTAGGGGAAGAAACGAAGATGAGGAGAAGACGAAGGAGGGGGTCATATTGCATGAGTTCACACATGGTCGGCATTGTGGCGAATTAGCCTCATGATGACAGATAGAAATGGAGTTAGTTACATGGCCGCTGTCGTACCGTGTGTGTGTTATACATTGGTATGCTAGTATACCATGGGGAGCAAAGGTACATTAGAACCCACCCTAAGAAGCCATGACATTTATTATGCTACTTGCTTTTAGCTCTGTCTTTGCTGATAAGCATGAGCTTGCACGTATGCATGAAAAGACACTGCATTTACATGTAGCCACACACACACACACACACACACACACACACACACACACACACACACACACACACACACACACACACACACACACACACAGACAGACACATACATACAGCGGCTTTATGAAAAAGATCTCCCCTAAACATTTGAACCAAGCCCATGTTTAACTTTCAGTTTAAGACATAAAGTGGTCTAGTATGTCCACAAGTATCATTATCTGCCTAAATAAATGTCTAAGTCTGAGATGAATAAAAGCTTTTCTCTGCTCCTCTTATCTTACATTCCCACTTTATTTTAGAAATGTCCTCTTTGGAGAGTCAAAAAGGAATGCAAAGTCAATACTGAGCCAAATCTCACAAACTAATGCAGCAGCACCATGTCAAAGGTCAAACTTCATTCATTTGGGTGAAGCAGCCCCGGAGCAACAATTTATTCATCTGATTTTCAAGCACAATGCAGAAATTATCCTACGACAGCGAAGTAACTTGTCGTCTTTCCCTAAGCCTCTACCAAAGTCCATATGACAGAAGAGATCCCAGCACAGAACGATACACATAAAAGCAACAACATGAAAAGACTTGATTTTTTGCAAACTTACCAAGTGTGCAGGTGAAATGATGCACTGGATCCTGTGTGTTACTTTCCTCCTCCGTGGACCTTTATTCCCCTGTTCATTCCACGTCTCTTGTTCTCCAGCTTTGTTGACACTAACTGTGTGTGTGTGTGAGAGTGTAAAGGAGAGAGTAGGAGAGAGATGGAGAGAGTTAGACAGGGTGAGAGAGAGTGAAAGAGGAAGGGGGGGGCTCTGGAGAGAAATGCGTCTGCGGGCACTCTTGTCCTCCAAGCGATGGGGAGAGAGAGAGAGAGAGAACGAGAGAGAGAGAGAGAGAGAGAGAGAGCCACCGAGGGGTGACAAAGTGAGTCAACATCAGTGTCAAGTTTGAACTTAATGCCAGCGAGAGGAGGAGGGGAGGCCGAGAGAGTGGAGCATAAAGCACAGATAATGGAGAGATAGTGGATGCATAGATGATGGAATTCAATTTTAACCAAAAATTGCACACAAATACCGAGTATAATCGACAGTCAAGTGCGTTACTTTTTCACACAAACACATGCACGCAGACAACTGATATTAGATTAAACTCAATGTTCACACTAGGATTAGTTTTCATTGATCCTTGTTTGGATACTTTAAATAGGTATTTTAAAACTTTGATAAAGCTTTGACATGTCCACATGCATCTACTATTGTATTGTAATTTATTGTATTGCTATGTATTGTAATGTATTTTATTGTTATTGTAAAATTCTGCATTTAGCAACTGCACACAGAAGCAGATATTTTAAGGTAAAGTTACCAGTTTATTTTTTTAACAAAAGGGCTAAAGAATGCACTGACTTTAAGTAACAGATTTTCCCAGAGGACCTAGGGATTGTTCCCTGAATACAGAGGTACTGTTCTCCTGCTATAAAACACTGAGCTTAAAGCTAGTGGACAATAAACAAAGGCATTGTCTGGCCCCAGAGCGGGTTACAGCAGCAACGCACAGAAACTCTTGGCGATAGACACACAAGGTCTGATGTGAGGCGTAAGTAATGACGCAGGTATGACGGTATGTATGGTACAGTCAAAGAGCGGGAGCAGAGTAGAACTGGGGTTTAAATATATCCTTGCAACGGAGGGGAGAGAAGAAGAGAGAGATGGAAGATGGAAGATGGAAGCAGGGAGGCAGAGGAGAGAGATAGAGAGAGTGAAGAGGAAGTATGTGACTTTGGGGTGGGTGTTGGGGCTTGGGGATGCGGAGGGTGCCAGCTTGTTTTATTTCCGGTTGACAAGACTTTGCGCTCCCTTTCTCTCTGTCGCTCCCTCTCTCTTTCATACTATGCTATTCTTTCTCCGCTGCCCCCATTGCTCTCTCTACCCCCCCTTTCTCTGTTACTTTTCTCCAAGACGTGCCTCGCAGAAAGGAAAGGACTTGACAAGTTCAAAGGTAAAAAGGAGTAAAACTGTGTGAAAGAAGAAGCATAAGGATCCTTTAGTTAAGTAAAAGTACTAATAACACTATAGAAAACTCAATTTCAAGTAAAAAGTGCTGAATTCAACATTTTTTAAGTAGAAGTACAAACATGTTATCAGCTAAATATACTTTAAATATCAAACTTTGTGCTCATTATGCAGAATGACAACATATTATGACATATATTATGTTATTGCATAAACACAAGCAGCATTTTAATGTTTATAGCTGGTTTGAGGTTGAGCTCATTTAAGCTACTCCAATGTTGGGTAGCTTCATCTACTACAATGCTTCATATGTTACAAGATCATTATACGGTTAGTGAAAAATCATAATCTACATATCCGTCAAATAAATGTAGTTAAGTAAAAATCATGCAATATTTGCCTCTATAATGTGTAGTAGATGTTTAAAGTAGCTAAATAAAAATGGAAATACACATGTTCAAGTGACTCAATTAAAAACAATATTGACTAAAATGTCCTTTGAACATGGAAAAAGAAAGTAAGTGAGGTAAGTTGAGTAACAGAACTGCTCAGTTAATTAAAAATTAAACCTAAATAAGTGGTGTTAACCCCCCAAACACCATTAGCTTCCCACCCCTCTGTTTTCTAGCTGGTTAATCTTTTGTTTTTCCTTTATTCAGAAATCATTGTTCATCTTATTGTGTTCCAGTTGTTGGAATGTGGCTTAACCTATGTGATCCCTATGTGCTGAGTGCAATTGTGTGTGTGTGTGTGTGTGTGTGTGTGTGTGTGTGTGTGTGTGTGTGTGTGTGAGAGGCGGCGCGTGCTTCACTGCAAAGATTCATGTAGCTCCAGGACATGCATTTTTTTTAGTGCATCTTGTTAGTTCATTCCTGTCACCTCTCTCTCTCTCTCTCTCTCTCTCGCCATCCCTTGCTTTTTCAGCGCCGAAGGGGGGATGGGGAAGGGGTGGTGGACGGGCCTGGGAGGGGAGGGGGAGGCGGCTACGGTGGAGGCAGTCACCATGGTTACAATGCCATGACAAATATTCATCAAGTCGTTAAAATAAAAACAAACTGGAGTGCATTATAATTGCTCTTACAGACTGGATCCCATAATGTGTTCATATATTATGAGTGAGAGGAGCATTGTGAAAGGGACTCGCACACAAAAAGACACCGTTAGTGATAAAATAGTGAACATCAACTGACCTGCGGGCAAACACATATGTGACACACTCACTCACACGCATTTCAACTCTTTGTGTAACTTTATTTTTCCATTACCTGTTTATGGAATTCCCTATGAGTACTTTGTGAGTCTCTCCTCTCTTTTCTCTTTGTCCCTCCATCTCTCGCTCTTCCTCTACTGTTGTGTAGCCCGAGGCAATACTGTGATGTGTCCTCCCTCTGTCCCTCCCTCCCTCTCCCTCTCTCTCTGTCCCTGTCACCTTCAATTGCTCTGTGAAACTAGACACACTGCCCGGGGCAGGGAGGCAGGGAGGGAGGGAAGAGAGGAAAAGAGAGAAGGAAAAAGAGAGACAGACAGCTTTATAGACAGGCAGAAGGAATAAACATTTGGTTCCATGTAAAAAAATAAATAAATAAAATGAAATAGGGTAACCACAGCCCAGATGTGTGGCACACTCTAAATCAAATGAAATATTTTAATGTTCACAATGCAGCCAAAACTATAAAGGAAACCTTTTGCACTGGAAACAGCAGAAACATACAATCAATTACATACATACATACACCCAATTTGGGACAGTTTAAACTTTTACGTGGGTGGTTCATGGCCTAATCCTACACGGATGCTCCAGGATGCTGTTTATCCTGTGTGTGCTAAAACCCAGTTGCTTCTCCTTGAACACATACGTGTTAAACCTGTTTAAACATGGAACAACAAGGAACATGGAGTATACTCATTACCCATACAAACTCTGAGTCAAGAACAAAACCGTTTAAGTAAGTTTTAAAGAATGAAGTTGTAATACCTGCAATTCATTCAATGTTATAGCCATATTATGTATAATATGAAATAACTTTTAGGAAGAACGTAACATTGGTGGTTGTTTTTTAGCCATACATTGCTTATAAATATTGAGTGCAATTGACAGTCAAGTGTGTCAGTTATTAACACACACAAAAAACAAACAGAAACCAGATAAATTACATTACTGGATTAAACTAAAGAGGCTGATTTTCTTTAATCCTCATTTTAACAGCTAAAACATAGTTGATCTCTAAATCTCTGATAAAAATTTTGTATTTTGTATTTGTATTTTTGTATTTGTAGGACAAATAAGAATATGCTAGGCTAGTTAAAGATAAATGATAATATTCTGCTAATCACATTATTATATTGATATAGGCTGGACATGGACTAACTGCATCACTTACCAATGTCTGGGATTGAGCTTATTGACCTGTATAAACTGCTACATAAAATACGTAATGCACATTTGCTCGGACAGAACTACCCTTTTTTATTCAGCAAAAAAACCGGAAAATGTAGTTTACCTGTGACCAAATCAGGAGAAGAATCTGATTTGTCTGCGTTTGAATTCCTTACATTTCATTGGCTCAGGTGGCTCAGGAGGGCGAGACCAGAGTTTTGATTGGGTGTTGTTGAGTGCACAGGTAGCCATCTGTTTTGGGATCGAGGCTCTATAGAGATTTTGTACTCGAAACCTTATTCGGTAAGAACTATTTTAGGGGATTTTGTCGACGCTAAAACGCACGGAGAAGTAACTTCTTTTCTGAAGGCTACTGCTCGAGTTTCCGTCACAACAGAAGCAGAAGAGGTATTAGAAAGACGGACGTAACGGTATAGATAAAAAAGATTTGTCCTGACTTCAGAGAACGTTGTTGGCTCTGCTGCAGTAGTTGCTGAAACGGAACTTGTGCCGCGAAACCTCACAAAATGTCGCCGAAATTACATCTTCATGCTATTATTTTTTGGTGCGTAACAGGTGAGTAGGCTATCAAGCGTCCCTTGCTATCGGCATGTCTGTTTCGTCCACCTGTAAAACATACTTTGTGCACTCTAGCACAAAGTTCAATTCAATTATAACCGAATTTGTGTGTCATAGTGTAAGAATCAGCTGCATCGGTCAGAGTGAAACCTAAATGTAATTTATGTTTACATTTAGGTATTTTGGCTTCGTACGCGCAAGAATGTGGCCGACCACACATAGTGGAGAGCAGGATTGTGGGCGGGACGGACGCTACAGAGGGCGAGTGGCCGTGGCAGGTTGATATACAGGTAGGGCCCTGTGAAAAACCTTCAGCCATGTAATATTCTTTCTATTTGTTCTGCCTGTAGGTAATCTGTGTGGTTTAGTCTATGTCTTGCTTATCAAACTGACCTGCTGAGAGAGGGATTTGCTTGTGATGCTGAGGTGACTCACTGTTTTTCTCCCCCCTTCGGCCTCCAGACAGAGAAGAGTGGTCATATCTGTGGAGGCTCCATCATCACAGAGAGCTGGGTCCTATCGGCCGCTCATTGTTTCCCCGAGTAAGAAACTCTGTTTTCACTCCGCTATAAATCTGCAGGTGAACTCACAGCTGCCCATCAACCCACAGACTCTTTACCTCTTTTGTAAGCCGTCTGAGACATTTTATGGGAATTATTGGCAATGGCTGCTATAGTTTTGCTAAAGCCTTTCAGGGAAATATTGTTTTTCAAGCAAAATGTGTTTAATATCCTTTTACCGATACAGGAAACATACCTCCATCATATTCAATATCTAATAGATTCTTTCAAATTTTCATTGCTCACCAAGTCTTATAGACAACTATCCCCAAATCATGAAGACTGTTGGTCTTTCATTTGATTCATTACGTTTTACTAGATGACTGTCTAAGGACCATAATGGTGTTAATAAAGTGAGTGCAAATGTGGAGAACCTTTTCTTCTTTCTAGATTATGGTAAACATCAAGCCCATTTCGTAGGTGTCATTCGGTATTCCTCCATCTTTTTTCAGTCCATCCGATGTGAGATCTTACATCATCTACGTTGGCCGGTACCAGCTTAATGCCTACAACAAGTACATGTCAACGTATCGTGTGAGCCAGGTGGTGATCCCATCCGGTTACAATGAGCCTCACAATGGGAAGGATTTGGCGTTGGTAAAGCTGTCCAGTTCAGTAACCTGGTCACAATATGTCCTTCCCATCTGCTTGCCTGCCTCTGGCACCCTGTTTCCAAGTGGCATGCAGTGCCATGTCACAGGCTGGGGGAACATCCGGGATGATGGTAAGGCTTGCTAAATTCTTCACATCATCTTAGCATGTGTGCAGATAACTTTTTTATTCAGCAGTTAAATGTTTTACAAGTCCCTAAAAGGCCCTTTTATTTTTCTTGGACTCTGGCATGCAAATTAATGATCATGTCCAAGTGTATAAAAAAGATTATGAAGGATTTAAAGGAATAGAAAAAAGTGTAGGTCAGTGTCTCAAAAACGTTATATGGTTGGCAGAAATACATTTTTAATGAGGTACTCTCTGTTTCCTATAGGTATCATTTACAGTTTTTCTTTAGCAGAGCGTGAAACAGAAACTGGAAACCAGTCCGTAACAAGCTGGGTTATAATATTTAAATATTTATAATATAACTTAAGTTTATTGACTTTCAGTGGAATCGTGATATAATAAGACTGTTAGTTAATGTTGTTGTCAAATTAATCATTCTAATCAAGCTTGTGTTTCACCCACTTATCTGATGCAGTATGGAACACACTCATCAATTTGTAATTGTATGTGTATTACTGCATACATTTGCCATAGTGATATATTGTCATTAATTATTATAATATTGATTTCAGGCCTAGAAATGTTTCCTCCGATCAGTGTAATATATTTTTAATGGTGACAATTTATTCTATTCCATAGCTTTAGTAGATCAATATGCGTAAGACAACAGATTTGCACCTACAATAATTTAATTCAGTGCAAATGTATATAGTAGCAAAAAAAAAAAAGCTTACTTACTGTTTAGTTGCAGAAATTAAGAAGTCTGACACTCCTTTTGTTCTTCATCCTCCATCTGTCCCTGTATTCTCCTCAGTGCCTCTGCCAGGGGTCGGGACTCTGCAGAAAGTGCAGGTGCCAATCATTTCCCAGAGTTCATGTCAGGAGATGTACCAGACAAACCCAACAGAGCAGGTGGACATCCTGTATGACATGATCTGTGCTGGATACCAGAAGGGCGGCATGGACTCCTGCCAGGTACTGTTGGATCAGCTGTTTGTGCTGCTGTGTTTACATTCACAAATACACACAGCAAAACAAGAAGCTGAATTAAAAATAACTTTGATTGCTACTTTTCCCGACCCTACCCGAGCTCGTGCACTTTGTTTCATTAACTGTAATTATGAGCCCGAGCCCGATTTTAAACCAGACAATTTTTTTAATACGTGGGCTATTATAACTGACATTCTCAACTACAATTCCGAGTTGTTTGAATTGCAGAAATCTGTTTAGAATTATCTTAACAAGAACGGAGCATGTAAACTGTGTTGTTTGTTTATTCAGAATGGAATGGATTGCAAATGGATCCGAATGAAGAAACGCAAAAAAAAAGAAAACTCGACCCTAGCTCCCTCCCTCAGCCGAATAGTGTGGGTAACAGATCAAGGCAGCAACAAATCAAAGCCCTGGAACCATATAGGAGACTTTATTGTCTTGATCACCTAATTAATACTGTCCTTCGCCATGGTCTGCATGCCGACGCACTGGCCGCACTACCCAGAGCTACGGGAGAAGCTTTCTCCCCACTCAATTATGCTAATAAAGTAGCCTAATGATTAAAAAAAACACAAATGCTTGATCAAGGGCCCAGCCTGAGGATAGTGGCGGAAAATATCGGCGGCTCGGGCAGAGAATCTGAACTCTACAAGTTTGTAAGACCTTCCTTTGAGCACTTTGATTAGCCCACATCAAGATGTTGGGTCTGGGAACTCCCCATTGGCAGGGCTCAACCCGAGGGGCAGGATAAACTGTTGTCTTTCAAATTCCCTCTGCACGTAATATGATAGCGCTACAACCAACCAGAGCAACTCTAGTTGATAGATTAAACTTTTGCCGTATCCGGTCAACTAAAACTCCAAACACATCTTCCTTTTTTAAGAATGACTTCAGTGCTTAACTCCCAAGTCTTCCAGAGTCGCGGCCAAAGCCGATTCCATAGACCGCTGTCCGCCAGCAGCAGCCATCATCTTTGTTTTCAAGTAGTAGGGAATTCACGCGGAAGCGTCGCAACTCTGCCGTCCTTATGTTAAGCCTGCCCACCAACTCTATACACGATGTGATTGGCCTGACTAGAGTTTGGTTTTTCCAGCTTGCAAGCTGATATCGGGTGATGATTCAGAAATGATGTTGGGAGACCTCAAAGATGACGACCAGTCCGATGATTACAAATCAAGTGCAGCTTTATTCAAACAGTGAACAAACTTTCATGACACTGGAACAACCATGAGCATACAGACACGTCTGCCCAAAGATGAACCACATGTACATCATAGTGAATACCTTTTAAACACTTTTTGTGCTTACACAGCATGAGACATCTATTTCAGTTGGAACAGTTTACTCTTAAACTACACCTTTTTATGGCACGTGCTCCTAATAGATTCTCACATTCCTGGCTCCAATTCCTCTGTGTGAAAGTTGTGCCCATTCTAAGCTAGGTTTTACTGTGAGACCATATCATCTTAAACTGACTGGTCTCTAGAAAGTCCTTAGAATAGATAAGATACATTCAAACGTCTGCTTTTTTTTTTTTAGCATGGTTGAGATACAGTCTAACATGCAATATACTGTGATAGGAAACAATCTTAGCATATGGAATACACATTAAATGATGATTATATAAGAATATATTAGTTACAGAGTATATAAAATAATAACAATGCTTAATCATGGCAGAGGCGAAAACCTGGTGGCTGTTTCTTTACCAGGACAAAATTCCTCTGCGATCCCCTCATTAAAATACTGCCAGCCAAATCTTTGGGGCGACCACATTATTCTTTGTCATGATAGCATGGTTCTAAACTTATCCCTCATCGTTTCCTACATGATCTTGACCCTGTTACATTGAATTTCTCCTGCACATCTTTTAATCCACCTGTCCCATGGGACCTTCATCAGAACTGGATGTAGAAGTATCAGACAATGAAGATGCAAACCTAGGTCTCCGTCGATTAGCTGAGTGGACATGCACATGATTAACCGGATTCTGTACCATTGAAATGTTAGTAACAGACTTTAGTATTAAATTCCTCAAGATTGGAAAACAACATCCTAACACGAAAATGACAACCAGGAAGATTAGTAGGACTGGAGCAATAATTCCTATCATCCATGCAACGATGGAATTGTTAGTGAACAGTCTCGTCATCCATTCAAGTCCTCTTCCTGTCTCTGCATACTTTCCTCCTGTAGCGTGTGCCTCTTTATTGGTTCTAACAATGCCTTCTTGAATCTCTTTGAGATTTTTTAATGCAACTGACAAATTTCCTAATCCTTCAGATTTTGCTGGTAAGTATGTACAACAATCCGTATCAATTAAAGCACACACTCTGCCTTGAGCAGCTGTGATTGTATCGAGTGCTAAACGATTTTCGATTGTGAATTGTCTAATAAGGGCAACTTCTGCACTTAATGATTGAAACCCTAACGCAGTAGCATTTGCTAGGTTAACCACGTCCCTTCTTGTTAATGCTATCAGGAAATGATTGTCATATATTAACTCTGTATTCCAAAATAGAGTTTTGAAATACATTTGGGAATGCGAAAAAATCCTATAGTCGTCGTCTAACGCGTAATATTTTTCTGCTAATCCTGTCTGATCTTTTTGTAGATGAATGTAACCCGTAACGTCGGAAACCTCCCGCTTCTCCTTCTTCCAACTGTGGTTTCCTTTCCTGAGTTCTACAGGTTCTACGATGTAAATTAGTTCATTCATCGTGCAAACTCCACAACGACCTATAAAATTTCTGGGAAGAAAAGTCCAAATGTTTCTCCCACAACACCAAAAAAATCCAGGAATTGTGATTGTTCCTAAAACTGCGATTCTTCGGTACTCATTAGGTTCCCCTAATATTTTAATACACTGCTGTTCAGGAATTTCTCCCATACTCTCCCCTTTTCCATGCTTCCCATCTTTTCCCTGACCTTCAATGCATATGTCGAAGATAGCTGATTCATTATGTATCGCTGAAACCTGAGAAGATTGTTTTGACAAATCAAGGGGCATATCTAACACATATTTCTTATAGAATCCAAAACATCCCTCCAATGGTGGTTCGTACCCTGAAACCTTGATCGTTGTATTATATTTACGGTTAATCTCCTTATTTTTTCCAGTTCTCCCTGTTATGTGTGAATACATAGTATACACTCTACCATGCCTGACACCCTCTTTTCCACTCGGTATCAGCGTACGCGCTCCCTCGTGAAGTAATAGTCGTCTTATCGCAATGACTGTACTCTGTCTACTCGCTCTCTGTCCCACACCTAGGCCCATTAGTGGATGTGTCTGTAGTACGAATTGTAACATCATCATGCAGCGTGCTGGAATGCCATCATGACCCTTTAACGGTACTGCTACGTTATTGAACAACTGATTCGTTGATTGCGACATTACTGCACACGCATAGCAAGAGTTTGAAGTAACTTTCCTAACTTTTCTGGTTATATATTGATACCATAAATTGGAAGTAATGTGTTGCATTTCTTTTTCCCAAAAATCAAGCTTACCTACAACCATATCTTGTTCATTCTCCTGTACCATGGCTGCTGTCTCCAATTCCCCCTCTGTCTCACTCTCTGTATCCAGTTTTACCCTCAATGTCTTCTACCTTGGCTAACCCTGGATCATATTTTACCTCGATTACATCAATTTGTGTGAGACCTGAATCAGTTTTGTCCTCTCTTGCACTCCAATATGGAGAACAGCGACCTTTCCAATGGGTTGGCAGATACGTAAGTACTTCCTCCCAGCATAACCATCTAAGATGATTAGTAGCAGGGACTAAAATATCTCCCTCTATATAAGTTATTCTTGGACACATCAATGTGGATCCCACGATATGCTTACGTAATCCCCCTACTGCCTGTATACATGTTAATGGCAATCCCCTTTTTCCTGATTCCCATACCGATTGTGGCAACAATTTTTCTAACACTTTCGCGTTTGACTGTACAAAGAAATTTGGAAGGAAGCTTTTCCATAGGTCATTACAAAACTCGGGCGTTGGAATATATTTTGCTAGGACTTTAGGCTTCCCTACAATTACCTCATCAGTAGGTGACTCGTATTCAACCGTCATTCTTACTTCGTCGGCATTGATATAAGTAATATTAACGCTATTTATGTAAAACGCTCTTGTCGCATTTGTTCTCAAAGGAAGTAACATACATTGCATTTCGTTAGCCGTGAGTGGTGTGTTTTGGAATTTCTCCGAATCTACACTTTGTGCACTGCGTCTCATTTTGTCATCTTCCCCCATTTCACGCATGTCTCCTAAAAACTTGATGGTCATGTTAGTAACATCAATAACATCACATAAGGCTCGTGCATGAGTTTCTTGTCTTCTATGATCACACGAATCCTTGTTGTGTGCTGGAACTGGTGATATCATCACCAGTGTCTCAAGTTCCTGCTCCTGATTGACATTCCTTTGTGTGTGTATAGTCAACCAGGACAGTCCTCCAATCATCACAAAAATCAAAATAGCATAGTTAATCAGAGCTAGATTTCTCTTCACTCTTGTCTCTACCTTGAACCGGTCTATGAGGTCATAGTTGCTGCCTCTGGATCTGCTGGTGCTGCTCCTTCTGGATCCGCTGTTGCTGCTCCTGGCAGTACCTCTACCGATACCTCCAGCGTTGTTTCCGGAGATGTCTCCGACACTTCCTCTGGCGCTGCTTCCAGCATTGCCTCTGGTGCTCTCCTGACCCTGCTTGCATGGATCCATTGCGGTTGGCCCTTAACTTTAACAGCTGTCCTCGTCACCAGCAACACCTGCGTAGGCGGTCCGTATCGCGGCTCCCCTGCCGTTGGCTTGAGACTCCTTACTAGGACGTAGTCTCCTGGCTGGAATGGATGAGTTGCGTCCTCCCCTGGCTCCGGGAGTCTGTCAATCACCTGTTTGGAAAACTCAGAAACAAAATTATATAAATTCTTGACATATTCTTGTTGACCTTCTTGTAATCCTGTTAGATTTACCACGGACTCTTTGTCCATTAACGCACCTAATGCAAATGGTCTGGCCATTAAAATCTCATGAGGCGAAAGACCAGTTGTTTTATTAGGCATCGCTCTCATTGACATTAAAATCAAAGGTAATGCTTCGACCCAATTCATTGTTTTTGACATCTGTAATTTAGTCAATTTATCCTTAATGGTCCGATTGGTCCGCTCAACCTGTCCTGAACTCTGCGGATGATATGGGATGTGAAATGCCCATTTTATCCCTAATGCCGCAGACAACAATTTGGTGACTCTAGCTGTAAACGCTGGTCCATTGTCTGAATCAATTTGACATGGCACACCGAACCGTGGAATAATATGTTCCATCAAACATTTAACAACTGTTTGTGCATCTTCCTTCCTCATCGGAAATGCTTCAGGCCATTTAGAAAATCTATCTACAATGACTAGAAGATATAAATATCCTTTGAATCTCTTCATATGTGTATAGTCAATTTGCAAATATTGAAATGGACCTTTAGATGGAACTAAATGTTCATGTTTTGGAGCTCTGAGGTCCGGATTACACCTAGCGCATATAAGACATCTTCTTACAAATTCCCTTGCATAGTTTTCCAAACCTACTGCAAAGAAAATCTTTGAAATATACTTGATAATTCCCTCTGTGCCTATATGAGTAATTCCATTAACAAATTTTAACACTGCGTCAAATGAAACTTTTGGCAATGCAATTCTGCCATCCACAGATTTCCATAAACCTTCATCTTGAATGCATCCTTTCTGCTTCCATCTTTTAATCTCAGTGTCTAATGCTTGTTTCTGAAATTCCAACAAATCAGTTTTAGTAAAGGGTGGATCTGTGACTTGTGTATATGTTCCTATCTCTTTTAGCCAGGGTGGAAACACTGAATCCCCCCCAGCTTTCTTTGCGCACTCATCAGCAAAATTATTACCCATTGCAACCCTTGATCCATCCCTTGCATGACCCTGACATTTTACAATAGCTATCTCTAGGGGTAAAATCATTGCAGCTAACAATTCCTTGATCAAGTCAGCATGCTGTATCGGCTTACCTCCTGTAGTAACAAATCCCCTATTTTCCCATATCTTACTAAAATCATGAGCGGCTGAAAATGCATATTTACTATCGGTATATATTGTAACCCGTTTATTCTCAGCCAACACACAAGCTCGTGTTAAAGCAATCAACTCTGCAGCCTGTGCTGACCTTACACAAGCCAACAGAGTTGCTAGACTGATCCTGGCTGCAAATTACATTTGTTGCCGCTAGGGTGTGTCTAGATTTCTAGGCTACACTTCGATACCTCCCAGTGGTGAAAACTGAGTGAATAGTTTTTTTTGTGTTGTCTTTTCAGGGTGATTCAGGAGGGCCTCTTGTCTGCCAGATGGAAAATGGGACCTGGGTGCAGGCTGGCGTGGTGAGTTTTGGACTTGGCTGTGCTCACCAAAACCAGCCAGGTGTGTATGCCAGACTGACCACCTTCTCAAGCTTCATTGAAAACACGGTACCAGAGATCAAGCTGTATGGCCGAGCAAATTGGAACTGGTGTGGGAGGGCTGCCATGTTGGTCAGTTGTCTGTCCTCTCTACTGATCCTGCTTCAGAGGTAGAACACTTCTGACAACTGGGTTTGGGAGATGAAACGCAAATGGAGATTTATGTCTGACTTCCATCCAAAGTTATCCTGAATAGTACAACTGGTGATGTGCACATGAAGCCATATTGAACAAGAAATGTGATGTAATCTTACTTTTTTTTTTTTAACTATAACTGTGCATTATGATGTCAGAGTAAAATAAGTTTTGATAGGTTTGTATTTTAATCACAATTATGAACTAAATAATATGTTCTGTATTTTAAATAAATTTATTTGATTCTTAAAATCAGGTCAGTGCTCTGTTCAACTTCTGATAGCTGAGTTTGGAAATGTTCTACAAGTATCGTGTTGCTCATTGATCAAAACTTGTCTTTTTAAAGCTTTCTGCTTTTATATCCCACTCTATTACAACCACTTTACAACTGAAAGTACGAAAGCTGTCGCCTTTTTTGAAATAACTTGTTTTTTGGAACAAATATTACCTCATTTTGTAGTGCACATTTCTGAAATGCAAATTATTTCAAATGTTTCTTTCAAATGCATTAAGGTAACTTTTAAATGGCTTTCCTCACAAAGAACCAACTTAATCTCAGTTTAAATTACTCATTTTTACTGTAGTTAGTTCAGATCCAGAGACAGGTGATGACAGTTTTCTTTATTATTAAAAAAAAGCGCAGCATGTCATAACGGTAAAAAAGACTGCTTGGTAGTGTCTAGTAAAAAAAGCTAGCTTTTAAATTAATTTGATTAAGTCTTCACTCAAGGTTTTCATGCTTAAAAACATCTAACATTTACACAAATCCAAGTCTTGTCTTTTAAATTCCAGGCAGGGAAGGTCAGGCATCAGGGGGAATGGTATCAGAGAGGATCATGGGAGAGCCGAGTTGCAACTCCTGCTGCAGCGATTCCAGATCAGCTGGAGTCATGCGGTGCACCTCGCTCCAGTCAGATAACAGGGATGCCGAGAGTGGGGCCGAATCGTAACTGATGACCGAGAAAGATAAGATAGAAAGCATTAAGAGTGGACCTCTTATGTCATACAAACCAAAGAGTGTGCGCGCCAACACTAAAAGTCAAAATTGTCCTGAAAACTACATATGAATGTCTGCAGCGCACTTTGAAAGTCCCCCTCCACTCAAGTGTGTTTTGTCACTTTAATGTCTGACCTTCACTGTGCAGAATGATGCATGTGCAGAGTTTGACACTAGAAGGCTGTTTTCACTTTCATCTGCTGAAAAGGGAAAGTTTCTCTGAGCTCACCTTAAATCTGGGTTGATGGCGTGTACATACGAGAGAATCACTACTAGTTTGGAAGCCAATCATGGTCCTGTGCGATGTGGAAACGTTTTAGACTTTTTACTTTTTGGCAAAGAAGGAGACATCTTGTATCCAGTAGTTAAACTTTTGAAATGAGAATTATTTGCATTTTCATAGATTCTGGATGTTTTAATGATGGACAATGAGTCAATGTCGTTTTAAGAAAATTCATATCGGACACAAATCATTATCTCAAGCCTCAGCAGATACAGACCCCACCACACACCTCTACTGGGTCATAAGTTATAATTGAGAGGGATTTCTTAGTCCACACAGCTTTTTTGGGAAAGTCCGTTACATATAGCTTTTTTTAAAGTAAGTTCTGGTGTTTATACTTGGTGGTTCGACATGCATCATCCAACTAACTTGAGGATCAATTACAGCGACTAATAAGGTAATAATTATGGTTTTTAATATACACATAGGCATGGCATGTGAGCACTTGGAATTTGATTATTCTGCTGCATTCATGTGTTAAAACATCACAAATGAAACGGTAATGTAAAGCACACACAGCTGTGTAAGGTCTAATAGAATTTTAGCCATGGTTGACCCAGAACTATTGTGCAGCTGTAGAGCCATGTTTATTTAAACGATTACCAGATAATATTTTGAAATAAATGGGTAAAACTTAAGTAGAAAGCATGTGTTTTTTCCACTGTTAGACATTGGTTTGTTTGTGGGAGCAGTATTAGACCTTACCTGTCCCGGTCACAGTGTTGCAGATCTGTGAGAGACTGGTTGAGAAGATCATCCAGGTCAAAGCCCACGCCGTACCCAGCCCCGCTGCCTTTAGGGGTGACCGAGAACACCGGGGGTAAAACATCCTCTACCTGACATGAATAAAGGGGAAACATTGGGTCAACTGAACTCTGTATCCTTAACATTAGTTCAAGGCAAGCAGAAGATTGTGACATTTAAACCATATATATATATATATATATATATATATATATATATATATATATATATATATATGCACAAGAAAATGTTTTTGTATAGCGTCTATAATGAACACCAGGGCTCTGTCATTACATATACCTTCTCTCAGGTAATATGCTAGCTGCAATATTTTACAAGGAAGGCGCAACGCAGCAGAAGAAAACCTGAGACACACCTGTGACTTTGAGAGTTGCAGTGTTACTGTATGGATGTCGGGGGCAATGGAGGGCCCTTGCTGTCCAGTATCTGTGAATCCTAAGCTGGGATGAGGATGTGAGGGGACCCCTAAAGGCCCACAGATAGGGTTTGTGGTCTGTGGCCCACATTTCTCTCCTACAGAGGAACACAGCTTCTCCATCGGACCAGCACTTGCAGTCGAGGGGTTGGGGTGGGAGTTGAGGTTATTTTGGCGTCCGATATCCACATTTCCATTCATCTGTCTGGTGGCTAATGTTGGAGCTTTGGTCAAAAAACTGTCTAGAGGAAGTAGTTGCGACTGAGGTTGAGGGTCATGCTGGTTTTGACTTTGAGGTTGGAGCTGGGGCTGAAGAAAGCTCGACGGTTGAGGCTGCGTTTTCCTGTTTGGTTGTGGTTGTTGTGGTGGCCTCGTCTCTAATTGCTGCCCGTTCCAATTCCCCAAACAGTTAAAACCACTTTGTCTGTTGCTCTCACTGTGAGGTTTGAGCATGTTGTTCTTAAAGCCACTAGTGACTGTCATATCTATCCCTCCGCTTACAGCGACAACTATATCCGCCGAAGGTTTCCTCTGGCTCATGGAGAAATGTAATGATGGTTGCTGGGTGCTGGGAGGCTGGAACACGCCTGGCTGGTTAGGTTTAACTTGAGAGATTAACTGTTCATGAGACTGAATCTTCCTGGCCTCCTTGCCAATGTTATTGCTCAGTGCTCCTTGGGTGTTGTCACTGATAGCTACACCCCTGTGCGAGTTCACAGTACAGTCTTTACTCATTGCTCCATCGTTATTAGGAGTCTGAGATATCTCATTGCGGCTGTCCATCATTTTTGTCCAACGCTGCAAAAGGCTTTTGTCATCGTCACTCAGCAGAACCCCACCCAGCGAGTCCCCCTGCTTTCCCTCTCTTTTCTCTTTTTCCTTCATTTTCCGCTCCCTCTCTCTTGCTCGTTCCTGCCTCTTCCTTCTTTTCTCCTCTCTTTCGCGTTGACGCTCCTGGGCTGTGACAGGCCGACGCAAATCTGGAACAGAAGAAAGGGAGGACGACACACCTCCTCCTGTGCCAGCGTCAATGCCCAGCGCAGAGGTACCGCCATCTGCAATAAACGTACAAAATTCTGATAAAGGCTTTCTAAAAATGGCATGTAAATGATATACCGTAAGTGGATATGGAAATCATGAACTTACCACCCCTGGCTTTATTTCTGAGAGCTGATTTCAACAAAGCCGCTTTAAGTGCAGCTTTCGTATCCTCTGAAATAGCTCCTTCTTTTCTGGTTCCCTCTCCGGCACCTGGAGGAGGCCTGGCATTCTTGGACAGTGACTGTGAAAGAGACTGAGACAGTGACTGGGCCTGTGCCACCGAGAGACAAAGGGAAGGCACAGTGGTAGGTAGGGGTGTCATGGTCTGTGCTGGCGTGGCAGGAACAGAGGTGGGAGCCTGGGCCATGGACTGGCTCTGGGTGGCCTGAGTCAGAGGAGCCTGACTTCTGGTCAGCTGGTCCTGTACCTCACTGTCTCTCATTGTTTCTGATGGATTATCCTGACTAGACACGGGGGTTGTTAAATCTATAGTCTCTGGCTGACCGCTGTCTGAGTTGGCACTGGGCATGTCCACATCAACTGGGCCACTTTCGCTTTTAGAAAGAAGAGGCAAATTATGGGTTACTTGACACGGGGCAACTTCTAAAAGGGGCGCAGGCTTATTAAAGGTTTGCATCTGATTTCTATATGTGTTGTTCCCATCTGCTGGTGTGTGATCTTGCTGCTGTTGAGATTTCACTTCTCTCATTTGCTGTTGCTGTATCTGTGCTGCTTGTGAGTGTTGTGCCATTGGAACCAGTGTTGATTTGCTCATCTGAACAGTGGAGGGCTGAGCATTACACTGGTTACTGCTTTGTGCTGCAGCTCTGCCATTTGCCCTTGCCAAGGGCCTGAACTGCAGTCTTTGACGACAGCCCTGTTTGTTTTGATGAAAGTCCTGAATCTCCATCAGAATCGCCTCTTTAATTTGTTCCTTGTTTATTGGAAGCTTGTCAAATTCAAAGTCAAAAGCTGGCACGCAAATTGGCTCATCATCGGGGTCGTGATACTTGGACAGGTAAGGATGCTCCAGTGCTTGCGTCACACAGATTCTCTCACGAGGGTCAAAGCGCAACATGGCAACCAGCAGGTCCAAAGCCTCCGGTTCAGCTTGTGGGTACAGTTTGGCCAAAGGCACAGCAGACCGTGATGGAAGACTCTGAACATAGGAGCGTACTCTGTCAGCCCTAATAGTACTAATCAACCCCTCAGGAGGAGTGCCTAACACACCCAAAATGAGCGTGAGCTGGTGGACGTAGTGCTTCCCAGGAAAAAGCTGCTTACGCCCCAACATTTCTGCAAAGATGCAGCCCACAGACCACAAGTCAATGGCCAAACTATAGTGATTGAGAGACAGCAGGAGTTCAGGAGCACGGTACCATCGAGTTGCCACGTATTCAGTCATGAAGGAATGAGACTCCTCAGGGTGTGAACTTAGACCCCTTGCCATGCCAAAGTCACCAATTTTTAGCTCACAGTTCTCGTTCACTAGCAGGTTGGAGGGTTTGAGGTCGCGGTGGATTACGTTCGCAGAGTGCACATACTTCAGGCCACGGAGGAGCTGGTAAAGAAAGTAGCGTGTGTGCTCTGAGGTTAGCGTCTGGGAAGAGTGTATGATCTGGTGCAAGTCACTCTCCATCAGGTCCAGCACCACATACCTGCACACATGGGAAGGGGAAAAGTGAGATACGTGTGACATCAACTGAGCCATAAAGTATATCTTAATAGATTATTAGGATTGTGTCTCCATTACCAAACCTGTTTACTGCAATTTTCACTGATATAAACTAATACTTAAGGGATTTGTTTCATCTCCGTTTGAATTTGCCATATTTTAAATTTCAGTTTTTTCAGGTTAAAATTTTTGTAATTATACTTGAAGATTTTGGTTATTGATCAATATTACTGAATGCTTGTGATGGGTGAATAACATAACTAATCTAAGATACAAGTGAACATTGCCTCTGAGTTTATAACTTGGTGGAATGTTTGGTTGTTAAACATCCAATTATTTCATCCAAATCTTCAAAGTTTCCAGATATTAACTTCATCAATAAACGTAAGAGTTCTACAGACATTTCTAGCCTAAGGAGGAACCTTGTGCACCATGAAAATAAAAAGTACATACACAGACTTGAAGGCAGAATGAGGAAGGTTAGGCTGCAGGATGTCTTTGATGGCGATAATATTGTCATGTTTGAAGTGCTTGAGAATCTTCAGTTCTCGCAAAGTGCGTTTAGCATTTGTCAACACTTCAAAAGCATTGGAGATCTTCTTTATCGCCACCTGCTGGCCTGTGAAATGTTAATAAGCTCCAATGAAAAAGCGGCAGGACAGGGTGTACAACTGAGTTTGAATGACAATGTTAACTGATAATGAATTTCCACATTTACCAAATTGAGCATTGAGTACACACACAATTACTTTTTTTTTTCATCAAATCAGCCCTACCATTGTCCCTTCTCCTAGCAGACGAAACAACACCATAGGCCCCTGTGCCGATGGTTTCGATAACATCATACTCCTCTCCGACGTCGAACTTCACGTCCAGAGAGTGCGCTTTAAGCAAAGCCAAGTTTTTTGCTGTTGTGCTGGTGTCTGTGGTGCCTCCTGCTGCCTCGACTTCACGCTGGTTCTGGTTTTCTCTGCTTTTGTCGGTGGCCATTCTTTCAGGCGACATGGCCACAGGTTGACCATTTTTTCCGTCTCCTCCCTCCTTAGTTGACATTTTTCTGTAAATAATCAAAAATGGCAGAGTGAGATTTAATTAAAAAAAAGATATGTTCTATATAGTGATCACAGAATGGCAAATGTATGCAAAAGAATAATCAAACTTAAGTTCAAAGCAATGACATGTTGCACCATTATGCATTCAATTACTTATTTCATTAATTTCTAATTAATAATAATCTAATACATCATAAGATCATATATCATTCTGCTAAAAGTCAAGTCAATAAACAAAACTATTGAATTAATACCCTGCCCTAAATAGAATAAAAATAGCGAAACAGTCAATTAATTGTTTGGTTATTAAACAGAAAATTAATCTGCAACTATTTAGATAATCATATAATTGTTTCAATCACTTTTCAATCAAACATGCCAAACCATGGCAAAACAATAGCTGCTCAAATGTTTGTTTTCTTTGTCCAATTTGATAGTATACTGAATATAACTGGTATGGGGCTGTTGGTCTGACAAAACAGGCAATTTAAATGTTTAGGTTTTGGCTCTGCTTTGCTATTTTCTGACACTTAATAGCAATTATCTGAGGAAATGGGCAGACTAATTAATAGTTGGTATTGGCAGCACAAAATAAGTGTCAGTGTCTTTGACAAAACACTTAATAACCTAACCACATTTAACTACACCAACAGTCTTACGAACTAGATATCAGTATTATCCGATAAGGGTGGGAAAACATGTTATTTGCTTTAACAAAAACATACTGGTGCATTGCTGACTACTAGTAAAAAAAGAAGAAAGAAAAGAAAACCAGTGATTGTCCGGAGCCAAAAGACCAGAGCATAAAGACACTGATGTGAATCAAACAGTTAGCTAATATTTCACTTTCTTTGGAAGCCAACTTCCTTGTATCTAAGTGTAACTCCACTAAAGAGACTCCTCTCCCTGCCAGAGCTTCAGGACTCTTTTCTCCAAAAGTCAGTCAGCTACACAGATACAACTTAATGGTGATTAAGATGATGATTTGGCATTTGTTTTGTCAAGATATCGACTAAACAGAGGTGTTAGGTGCAACAAAGCATAACCAACACGCAATCCAGCAACTTCTCATCCATTAGGCCTGTCAGTCAGGTGGCCAAAACCTGTAGCTCAACGTCAAAAGACGGCTCTAGAAAACAGTTGGAGTCAGTTTACAAATATATAGCTAGACAGAGAGCAAACCTACACGGCGCTATCTTTAAGGAACCGCTAGTTTTTGTACTACAGCGTGGTTAAAATAAATAAATTACATGACAAAGACGCAGCCTTGACCACTGTTTGACGCAGGGGCGTAAGCTAACGTTAGTTACCTGAAGCTCGGGCTTTCTAGGAACGTAAACCGTTAACCCATGTCTTTTTCCGTTTATATTATCAAACGGGGAAACCTATAGAGCTGTTTCTAAGAGACGGAACATACTCTCACCTTTTAAACAACCCACAACATACGTAATCGTGTTTTTAATCCCGTAGTAGCGCGGCTATCTCTTGTTTTGGTCTGTCGCATCCTCGTATAGTTCCGTGTTGGGTTTGAGTGCCATGTAGCGGACCAACGAGGTGGGGCGACGTCCGAAATACCGTCCAATAGAAGTAGAGAACGTAGGGGAGGCGGGGCATTACGGCAGACAGTAGGGTCTCTGTTTTTTTGGATGGTGGTGACGCCGTTTTCCAGAATTTAATAATTTTAGGAGGGGCCAAATGTAGGCTACCTTTGTATGTATGATGGACTAAACTAACAACTTGTAAAATAAAACAGTAATAGTGTGTGTAGGCTAGTAGCACAACTACATGTTAATACTGCTATAGTAATAGGTTAAAAACCAACAACTGTTGCTGTAATTACACTGGAGCAGATAGATAGAAAAGAAAAATGGTAGAAAAGATAGACAGAGAGATAGTAGTAATATGATTAGACTAGTAGTAATCATGTAGATAGTCATTCTACAGAAACTGCCAGTTTTATGTCCCCAGGCTTTGAAGAAAGAAAACACTTTAATCATACTTTGTAGTCACATTTAATTTTCACATTTTGATAAAAGCATGTTCCTTGAATATGTATACCTATTTAAACCATGAATTGTACAATATTTGTTTTTAATCAATTATATAAAATTCCAAATAATTGTCATGTATGGATGTTTAAGAGCATGTTTTGAGTTTAAAAATATATTTCTCCCATTTTAAATGCTATAATGTTTACACCAAATCACGTTTATGAAGTGGATAGCATTACAACATAAATACCAACTAAATATTATAAATAATATGAAAATGTTTGCCACCTGGTGTCGTCACTGGTGTTACCACTTATCCCCTGAAAAAATCTGAAGAGTTTTGACATCCCTTCCTGTAGGCTACTGTACATTCTACTTCCTAAATAACTGTACATGAAGGCACTTGGTAAATCTGCTGTCTGTTTTAAAATGTTGGAAAATGTCTCATTTATCTCATAATTTCATGCAAGGCATTTAGCTAGCGTCACTGGTATGACTTATTTTATAAGAAGGGGAAAAATAGATTAAACAAATGGATTAACTTACATATTTTAGTGAGTTTAGCATGATTAGCAACATGTGGTTTGAGGTACTGTAGATTCCATTTGCAAAATACATGTTTTGTAAAAACTGTCACTGGTTACTGCTCCTCATATAACACCAGTTTTGACTAAATGTACAAACGATTTAAAATACATTAAGCTCTCATATATGTGGATTCATAAAGCCAAAGGGTTAACCAATACTGTAAACTAAGTTTGAATGTAAAAAAAAAATGGTGCAATATTCTTTTAACAGATTGTTTTCACACTGTGGTATTAGTACTTGAAGTAGGCTAAATCTTCCACTGAATATACACGGATTCCCCTCTGGCCAAACATACTAAAGTCCAATACACAGCAAACCCCCCTGTGGCTGGTCCAACATGGCTGTCCAATGAAAGGCCGTGACAAAAATCACCAGACCAATCGAAAGTAAGAATCTGACACGTCACCGGTTTAGAAGGACAATTTAGTGGTTTGAAGAAAGCCGAAGTTTCTCCTCATCTTTTAGCCAACTAGAGTCATTTAAGTCCATGCTGACATAAAATAAACATGGCGATGCCTAAATGGGAGAGAAAAGCGCGCACATTTCTGAGCGTTTTCGGTTTGTTTTTGTCTGTTTATGCACTTCACGTCGAGTTGTCCCGAGAGAGAAACCCAGATTACAGGGCGATGTGTGACCTCGGAGAGTCTGTGAGCTGCTCCAAAGTTTTTACCTCCAGGTAGGCCTATGTTTTTTTTTTATTCCTCGTTTAGTTTTCTCAGCTCAAACCTGCTTTGTTCTAATCTGCAGAATCACATCCCCAGACCTCGAATTGTACTTTTGACCATTGAATCATTTCGGGTTCTTGCTCGTAAAATCTGAATAGCCTATTTCTTGGCAGGTCTGAACCCCTTTATTTGCCACGTGTTAAAATCCTAGAAGTGTTTTAAATCAGCTACTTTTTTTACGTTTTACATAATGAGAACACCAAAGATGGACATTCCTCTCTTGACTTTTCCTGTTTTCATTAAATAATCTGCATGTCTGAATGTTTTACAGGAGGTCCAGACCATTTTTTTAAATGATGTTTGTTCTGACTGGTTCCTCTTTCTTTTTTTGCAGATGGGGACGTGGTTTTGGCTTGGTCCAGTTCTTTGTAGCCAAAGATAGCCTTCTGAACCAGCCCAACAGTGTACTTGGCATCATATTTTACACTCTGCAAATGGGCCTCGGTTAGTCATTGTCTTCTGCAAATTACAGTGCAGTGCTGTGTGCTTTGAGGAGAAATGGATAGACTACTGATTATAGATACTGCTTGCAATTCAGCATCTTGTTTAACCCTGGCTGGCCCTACAATTTAGTTTAATTCAATATTGCAGTATTTTAGGTGAAATAATAAAGAGATAAAACTTGATTTCCTAAATATAATGTAATGTATTTTATCGAAAAATTGAATTCCTCTGTGTTTGTCTTTATTGCAGGACTGTCTCTGTCCAAAAAAGCAGCAATGTTTTTGGTCTTCTCCTCCTGGGTGTCTGTGGCCGGCTCAATTTATCTTGCATCTATTCTTGCCTTTGTTCTGGGGGATTTCTGCATGGTCTGCGTGTCAACATATATTGTCAACTTTGCGTTGCTCTTCACCAACCTGAAACGTAGGAGAGCAATGGAAGCAATGAAGGAAAAGGCTGGATAGAAAGTGATACTTGCGAGCCGAAACCAAGCTGGATCTTTAAAAAAAAGACAATTCTCTCCCACAGTATTTATGCATTGTTTACACCTTGGAAGACTTTTCAGAGAAACAGAACTAGATCAGAAGATCTATAAAATTATTTTTAGAGAAACTTGCTAAGGCAACAGTCTTTTTCATATATAAATATGCATTTGTAATGCTGATTACACACTTTGGAGTGTCTTGTCTCGTGATTTAGACCTGGCTTGTGAAGACAAACAAAAATATTAAAAAATTATGTTTAGTCTAGAAATTTTAAAATTGTAATTTCCCCCCTGGGGGTCAATATAGTATAAATTATTACAATTATTAGTAAATGACTACGTGGTACAGTAATACAGAGAAATGCAATTACCCAGTCTAACCAGGAGATGGAGCCAAATGCACAGTTAGTAAGCTATAGTAATTACATTACAGGAATAACAAAAAATTAACATAACCCAAATAAACCAAATGTAAGCCATGCATCAACCTAAAGGAATAGTTAAATATTTCGTTATAGGCCTACCCAAACTTTAAAATGAACGGCTCCACAAATCCAAAGTGTTCATTCACTGTTAGACCAGGTTAGACACATGCGCCACTGGCACGCAAGTTTTTACTTGTGTGTGTGTGTGTGTGTGTGTGTGTGTGTGTGTGTGTGTGTGTGTGTGTGTGTGTGTGTGTGTGTGTGTGTGTGTGTGTGTGTGTGTGTGTGTGTGTGTGTGTGTGTGTGTGTGTGTGGTATTAAAGAACGGCTTGTTAATTGCTAAGGCCATATGGTCAAAATTAAATGATTTATTAATAATGTAATAACTGATAACAATAACTTATTTCACCAGTAAATTGCTGTTAAACGACAAAAACAACCACCAGATGGGAAAAGGGTATTTTACAATAACTTTGAATGCACCACGAGGCGTCTGTGTTGTTTTTCCAACAACGGCAGCAGGAGACTGTTGTACGTCCCGCTGTTGGAATCCTCTACAGTGAAATACAGTCAAACTTTACATCGTTTAGCTGTCTGCATTTTAACCATGTTTAATCCAGCTACTAGCTAAAGGTAGGCTAATGTTATCTGCTGTCAAGTGTGACGTTAACTAGCGTTACATTTAAGTGGCACCAAAATGAGGCACCAAAATCCGCGTTGCTATTCGGTCCGGTAGATATCGCTCGTTTAGGCACCGGTGCCACATTAGCACCGGGTTTCGGTACCCAACCCTACTCTAGAGTCATAGTGAGAGAAAAAAAGGCTATGTTCAGTCTGCAGGCAAAAGTGGCCTAAATCAGATTTTTTTGGGGTGAAGTCACCAGGTCAGACTTCTTCAGAAGTAGTGTGAACACTCAAATCTTGCCCAGATCTGATTTTTTTCAAATCCGATTCAGACCACTTCTATATGTAGTCCTAAATCAGACCCAGGTCTGATATATATATATTTTTTTTTCAATGCGGCCGCAGCGTGAACAACCATGCGGATTTGATGTGACTTTTACGTCAATTTACATCGACATTTGTCACAATTATGCGGCAGCGGGAGTTAGCCCAGTAAAATTAAAAACTTGACTAGGCCTACAAAATGGAGAACACTGATGGCGCAAGTCAATGGAGAGTGAGGTGTTAGACCTAATTAGTGTATGGGGAGATACTTCAATTCAATTAAAACTAGAAGGTTCATACCGTAACCGCTCGGTTTTTGAAAAAATAGCAAATGGGTTAATAGCCAATATGGCTCTCTTTCTCTTCATTCACCCTGTGTAGTATTCAGGTTAAAAAGAGAGTTCTCTGTGCTTCTGCAGACCACAACAATCCGGTGCAACCAAGGCAGGACAAAACAGTATAAAGTAAAGTAAAAAAAAATTGCCGGTGCAACACAGATGTCAAGGACTCAGATGAAGATGTAACCCTACATCGAAATGTTAGTCACTGTTATGCACCTTAAGAAATAAAACTATTAAGTAAAAAGACATCTGTGTTGCACCGGCAATTTTTTATTTTGTCTCCCCTGTGCTTTCTGACCACGGCGGGAAATCTATAGTAGCAAAAGTTACGTAACATGGTAGACCGTCTATGGGTAGAGCATTAAAGTCCATTTAGGGTGAGTGGGAGTAGTGGTGGTGGTGGTAGGGTCAAACAAACACAGGACTTGCACCCAGGAGACAACGAGTATTTCTGAATAGCCTAACAAACTCAAACCACAGGCTTAAAGTTCCTCCTGAGGTGTCTTGCCATTACTAGTTACTGTTACCTTGTTGAATAAAAAAAAAGGTTAGATTAATTAGATTAAGCAGATTGATGATATAGAGTAATAGACCTATTGTTTTTAAAGAAAGATAACGCATCTCTTATAAAAGTGCAAATGTGGTGCTAATGTCTAGTTCTGTTAGCACTCTGACCTAACAAACAGTTTTTGATACTTGTAGTGAATTAATGGCTGTGAATGCTGCCAGAGGGTGTTTCACAATACACCCTTTAAAACTGCTTTAGCTGAATTGACTTACAACTGTAAATGAAAGGTTTCAGTAGCTTTGTCAGTGTTCCTCATACAAGTTGACATGTACGGTGGCCGACAGGGGCAAACGCCTGCAACTTCAGAAAAAAATAAAAAATTAATTTGACAACACATGCGCAGCATTCAGCAAACGCGCACACACAACACAACCAAATATTCAAATGACAAAAGGATTCTTTAGTTCAGTTTGGCTCTTTGTGATGCATACACGCAATCTTTCAACACTTCATGTCTACGGTGGCCGACAGGGGCAAACGCCCTGCAACTTCAGAAAACACATGCAAATAGACAAAACACAAGCAAATTAAGAAAACAACTTCATTAATTTGACAACACATGCGCAGCATTCAGCAAACGCGCTGCAAATACACACAACACAACCAAATATACAAACGCTGCAATTAAAAAAACGATGCAAAAGAAAAGCAAACCCGAAAAAGAAGCGATGCAAAAAGAAAACAACCGTTAATTTGACAACACATGCACAGCATTCAGCAAACGCGATGCAAATACACACAACACAACCAAATACATAAACGCGATGCGAATAAAAAACGATGCAAAAAGAAAAGCACACAAACCCCGAAAACAAATAAACAAAAAAACGCTGCATCCAGATTCCACAACGGATTCTTCAGACCTCTAGAGGGAACAGCTAATCAGCTGGATTTTCGACCCCTTTTCTGCCTTTTTATTAGAGTTGGGTATAGCCTCGTGTGACCGTCCTGATCTCGCGAGCTCCAGTTTTCCACTGGCAGATCAGTCTGGCATCTTGAGGCAGAGAAAATTTGGAGCCGTTAGCCAAACGACCGGGCCAATCAGCGTTGGGATTTATTCAGTTTGATAAATCCCACGGTAAATTGGCTGGTTTACTAAACAGAGAAAGGCTATTTTAAATAGTCTATTTTTTTGTATTTCAAGAGCGTATTGCTCCACAATATGAATACAGATTGGTCACTTATTTTGACACGTCTCTGCTGATTGAGTATCAGCTGTGACCCGAGCCGAGACACACCCACCAAACAAGAGAAAACATATCTCAAACATAGACTAAATATTTACAGTCTATGATCTCACCGTTGCACACCGTTCTGAGATTGAACGTCTCTCTCTCTCTCTCTCTCTCTCTCTCTCTCTCTCTCTCTCTCTCTCTCTCTCTCTCTCTCTCATAGACTGTTATGCTCTCCCCCAGCCCAAAAAAAAATCAAAAATAAAAGTGTAATATTGTGATTATACAACAAAATAAGTGACCAATCTGTATTCATATTGTGGAACAATACGCTCTTGAAATACAAAAATAGTCCCTTTAGTAAACCAGCCAATTTACCGTGGGATTTATCAAACTGAATAAATCCCGCCTGCACATAAAGACAAAACTGCTTTGCTTGCTCCATTGTGTTGTAAGTAAGACATCTGCTGAAAAAGTTATTGTATTCATTAGCATGATTGCCGTACTGTTTAGTTCAAAAACATCCAAAACACCAAAGGAAGATGAGCCGACCAAACGCGAGCTTTTATTTTGAAAAGTCGAAGCTCGAGCACGGCCCCAGCCTCCCGGCTGAGACGGGAGCGTATATTACTAATACATTATATTATGTTATTAATAAGGGCATGAGACAGGAGTTCTCTTTTTACTATGCAGCCATACCCGACTCTAATAAAAAGGCAGAAAAGGGGTCGAAAATCCAGCTGTTCCCTCTAGAGGTCTGAAGAATCCGTTGTGGAATCTGGATGCAGCGTTTTTTTGTTTATTTGTTTTCGGGGTTTGTGTGCGTTTATGTATTTGGTTGTGTTGTGTGTATTTGCATGGCGTTTGCTGAATGCTGCGCATGTGTTGTCAAATTAATGAAGTTGTTTTTCTTTTTGCATCGCTTCTTTTTTCGGGGTTTGCTTTTCTTTTTGCATCGTTTTTTAATTGCAGCGCGTTTGTATATTTGGTTGTGTTGTGTGTATATGCAGCGCGTTTGCTGAATGCTGCGCATGTGTTGTCAAATTAATGAAGTAATCATAATAGACTATTTAAAATAGCCTCTCTCTGTTTAGTAAACCAGCCAATTTACCGTGGGATTTATCAAACTGAATAAATCCCAACGCTGATTGGCCCGGTCGTTTGGCTAACGGCTCCAAATTTTCTCTGCCTCAAGATGCCAGACTGATCTGCCAGTGGAAAACTGGAGCTCGCGAGATCAGGACGGTCACACGAGGCTATACCCAACTCTAATAAAAAGGCAGAAAAGGGGTCGAAAATCCAGCTGATTAGCTGTTCCCTCTAGAGGTCTGAAGAATCCGTTGTGGAATCTGGATGCAGCGTTTTTTTGTTTATTTGTTTTCGGGGTTTGTGTGCTTTTCTTTTTGCATCGTTTTTTATTCGCATCGCGTTTATGTATTTGGTTGTGTTGTGTGTATTTGCATCGCGTTTGCTGAATGCTGTGCATGTGTTGTCAAATTAACGAAGTTGTTTTTCTTTTTGCATCGCTTCTTTTTTCGGGGTTTGCTTTTCTTTTTGCATCGTTTTTTAATTGCAGCGCGTTTGTATATTTGGTTGTGTTGTGTGTATTTGCAGCGCGTTTGCTGAATGCTGCGCATGTGTTGTCAAATTAATGAAGTTGTTTTCTTAATTTGCTTGTGTTTTGTCTATTTGCATGTGTTTTCTGAAGTTGCAGGGCGTTTGCTCCTGTCGGCCACCGTAGACATGAAGTGTTGAAAGATTGCGTGTATGCATCACAAAGAGGACTAAAGAATCCTTTTGTCAATTCCCATACAGTATGTGTTTGTTACTTGTTGTTTGCTTAGCCATTACTTATCTACATGTGCTAGCTTAATTATCTTGTTGCACGTTTCTTTTGTGCTTATGCTCATGTCAACAGTTGACTGTTTCAATAACTGTTATAAATACTGGAGTTCATTTATAGTATGGGAGAATTTGTTCTAATAAGTCAACCTACAAATAATTTGTTGTGTTGTTATTATTACATGTTGGCCAATGGTAAGCTGTAATTTAATGTATTACAGTACTTTTTTTCTGCCATTTTCAGACCCTACGCAGGTATACACACACACACACACACACACACACACACACACACACACACACACACACACACACACGATGGAAACTCATTCTGATATAAGGAATAAAATCCTCTCTGCCCCTTTGAATGGAGTCATTCCATAATATCACTAACCCAGATACGTTTTCCCAAGGTCTCCCTCCTCAACAGTAGTCTTCCACAAAATTGCATTGATTCCTTATAACCAGTGACTCACATCACCATGACAAGGCTGCTTTAAAAATGATGACCAGAAACAATGTTTGCACTTTAGCATGCTTTAAGGTTGCATCGTCCAGCACTCGAAATGAACTAACAAGACATATGCTGGACTTCATTCATTTAATGTGTTTAATTTGAGTTTAATTTAACCATCCACTGCAAGAAGTTCAAATTTGTGACGTAAGTATTTAGTAGTACATATTAGTATGTGATGATAACATGTGAGATCAATAGTTACATACAGTCAATGTCAAGTTTTGTAAAATGTTAGTCATTGCTAAAATCACAATTTTATTCCACTTTTTGCATTTCCCTTTCTCTCCTGTCATTTCCTCAAGTGAGTCAGGATCAACTCTGGAGTGTATCACCACAGTTCCATATGAGATATGTTGGACTAGCACCCACATATGGTTATAAGGTAAGTGTGTATCTATTTCGGACAAAAAAAATTGTCAGACCAAATCATGCTTTGAGTATTGCTAGAGTCTTAATGAGACTGAAAGAATAAATTCCGCTGCAATAATTAAAACAATGACTTACTAACCATAGTTACAGCTCAACGCCTCTTCTCGGATATGAATGACCATGCAATCATTCCAGGAAGAAGGAAATAAATAAAACTTGGATGGGTTGCTTTTTAACTTATGTACCAACACTGTCCTGCTGCTAGTTTAATGTACTGGAAAGCATTTGTGACAACAAAGTACTTTGTCATTATTTTTTATTAATGAAAAGTATAAATTATATTGTGCCAATATTTACCAGCTCTTGATTCTGTGAGTTCTTTAAAGGGCAGACCATTATTTTATTTATTTTTTAGGTTTTTATATCATTCTGTAGCTTCACCTAATGTATTCAAATCCCAAAATGGCCTGACCTGACATAGGTTTCTGTATTATGACATTGCTACATATATCTTTATCTATAGTCAGTACAGTATGCTACAGTAACTTAGACAGCAATCTGCACGCCCCCAGTTTGGAGAAGCAGACAGGAGATACTGGTATGGAAGCCAAGCAATGTACTGCTGTGGACGCCATGTATGTTCAGATCCGATTAAACAAACTAACCAATCAAGGCAGCGCTAGACCAGCAACTGCCGTGTCCTGCGATGTAAAATCACTGTTTTGTCCAAGGAGTCTGGTGGCTTTAAAGAGGGCCATATGTACTGTTGTGGACAGGGCCACACAGCAAAACATATTTTAGCCCCCTAAAGAAAGGACCACCTAAAAAAAGCAATAATCAATCAATGTCATTTTAAGTGTACGCTTTATTCAGAATATTTCATCCGGGGAAACTGAAGCCGTTATATCGCTCTCTTCAAAGCCACCAGGACTCCTTTGACAAAAACAAAAAGTCATTTTACCTCGCAGAACATGGGATTTGCTGGTCTACATTGCTTAGCTTCTGTGTAATTATTTCCAAAAGTAGCACAGGTAATGTTGACTCAGCTAGTACTAGCATTCACATTATTCATAACCTTATTGATTAGCTTACTGGGGTAACCTACGTCACTGTTTTTTTCTAAGGCTGAGTGTGTGTTTCCCTTTGAAAAACCTGGAAAAGAAAGCAGATGAAGTTGCCCTTTAATGTGTCCATCTTTTGAATCAAGCCACAACCAGAAAAGATGCATACGACACTTTAGCAGGCAGTGCTTGACTTCTCTCTTCTTCTTCTACTGTAGTGTATGTTCTGCATATTTTCTTTCTGCTTGACAAGCAAAGGTTATCTTTTTTTTTGTAGTAGATAAAGATAAAGAAAGTCGTCATGTCCTAACGTGACATAAACTTAATCCAAGTTTCACTGGGAACAACGGTAGAAAAATATTAACCAAACAAACGTCCTCCATATCATACTGCATTGTTTTGAAATGTTATATAACTGCATTTGAAAGGCTCTTTGTCCTCACTGCCAAAATGCATATATCCACTTATGGAATAGACAGAAAATAATGGACGAGGTGTGAACGTTGTAGCCACAACGTGAATGTCAACATAACTGTGTAGTATTGTTTTTGGTACATGAGCCATTTCTTAACATGTCAGAAAGACCATTGACATGTCAGCAAGACCTGCTCACTCAATGCTTTACCTTTGTTGAGAGTTGGTTGTAATTGTACTGAAAGTACAGTACAGTAGTCATACGTGAGGCGTTGTCGTGTAAAGGTGCTGGTGGAAATGTTTTTGTTCATCTGTATATGACGTACTTCTTCGACACGTTTGGTACTGAGATTACAGCAATGCAGCTGATCCCCCTTTCTTGACAAGCAAACATCATAAACCCTGTCTGATAGTTCTTATTTTTTAATTGTGAATAATTATACCAATGGTTTATGTTATGAGCTGAGAATAGACCTTTGGATTACTCAGCAACTAACACCAAAGCATTTATTTCTAATTCCATCAACTGCCATCATAATGTAGATATATGCTCAGTGTCATGAGTAAAACTGGGTTTGCTCAAGTCTCAAATGTGAGTGGTTTGTCCACTCCTTTGGTGGAAACAGTAGAAATGAAGGCCAGCCAAAAATATTTATGCAACAATAGAGCTCTTTTGAGCTCTTCTTTAGACCGTGAGAGAGGCAATCCTCTGTCATTACAACCAATACTCTTAATCAAGTTTAATTCCAAATATCCCATCAAAAAGGTTTAAACTAGTTGTCCATTATTTGGCCAGCTATCCTCATCACAGGTTTCATTCGTACAGTGAAAGGACTCACAATTAGGACAGTGGTCTCTAAGCTGTGTACTGTATGAAATTACATAACTGAATTGCTGTAGTCTTTTTCACAAAAATTAAGCAACCGGAACAAGGAAACTGTCTTATTTATTTTAGATAACTTATTTGAAGTTATGTGGGATGACTCATGGGAGGGGCACAATTCAGGTATTGTCAAACCAGGCATTTAAACAGTGACAAACTGGAACCGTGCAGTCACACAATGACTTCGAGGAAGTGGATGTGCGTTTTGACTCTGGCGAGCCTTTTATCTGCAGGTAAGTCACACTTAGATTAAACCAGCATCTTTGTGGCAAAATTGTTTAATATATGAGGGTAGGCCTACTAAGAAACAAACTCCAAATGTATCCACCTGGCTGTAAATGGGACTTTTAAGGCTTTCTGATCTTGTTTTGTGAACATGGTCACCTCCATAAAGGTCAACTGCTGAGTATTTTGAGTGGTTGAATGTTGGATGTGATGATTTCAATGACAAACCTGTATGTTTTTAAATGGTAGGCCTATATATTGATTTACCTACAATGAAAAAGGGAAATCCCCTAGAAGAATATTTTTTCGGAGATTTAGACATTTATTTGGGTGTTATTTGGAAAATCAAATGAATTTGTACAAAGTTACAAGATGGAACTAAAATATACCTGACTCCCTGGTTAGGGATACTGGAGAATGATGAGCACAGGTGTAGTATGGTTTATTTGTCCATTTCTATTCCATACCACACTGCACTGTGGGATCTGGTGGAGCCGCCCATTAATATGGCTCATATAAATGTAAAGTCCTGGGTTTGAGTCTCATGTGGCACACTGGCTATAGAACTATAAATTAAAAGACATACTGTAGAATTATGAGATAACTAATGATCATTTTATAGCTTGTTTAAATATATGTTATAAGTTATGTAAGTGTATTAATAATGACTATTAATTATAAACAAATATTAAACTAACACAGGAAAATCCCTCCAATACACAACCATGAACATTCTGCACCATTTATGACAACGTAATAAATATTTAAATGGTGCAAAAAACATGTATTAATGGATGGAATGATAATGGCTTCTTAAAACCATGAAAAACCTGACCAAAGAAAAAGCACAAGTGCATGATTTATTAACCACCAATCAAGCCATTGCTTACAACTTACAATGTCGTTATAATGGAGCTACTATATATTAGAAAGTGGTATGTATAATTGTTTTAATATGACGCTTTTTTGTTATTGTGCAACAAGGGGAACATTATTTGTTTCTATTGTTTTTGGAAATTTGCCTGGAAATATCTCAGACTACTGAGATTGATAACTAACCCATTTGTGTTGTCTCTTTTTCAGAATCACATGCTCAGCTTAATGGTGAGTTGAAAACATTTAACATCTGTTTAAATGTCTAGATTATTGCATCTACATTTCAATGATATTTTCCAAGTTTAGCTGTAGGGACTTATTCACATTGAGGACATTTTATCCCAGTGATAACCTGGGAAGCAAACTTGATGAATAAATAATGAAAGTGTCTTGACTGACTTTGATTCTGAAGTCTAGCCCTCCTGATCTATTTTCCAGTATGTGGCACTGCTCCCGTCAACACCAGGATAGTTGGAGGTAAAGACGCTACAGCTGGAAGTTGGCCCTGGCAGGTTAGTCTGCAGGGATTTGGCAGCCATGTTTGTGGTGGTTCCCTCATCAACAGAGAGTGGGTGATGTCTGCTGCTCACTGCTTCTCCAGGTAGGTGTTGTAATATTATAGAGGATGAATTTTCATGTGTCTCAGTCTTTAGTTTGACTTTTAGCTTGGGTTCTTCCTAAAACCAATACATTTTTGTCTTTTTTACTTCAGTACAAGTAGGTCTGGATGGCAGGTTTCTCTCGGTCGTCGGAACTTGCAGGGCAATAACCCAAACGCAGTGTCCAGAACTGTCGCCAGAATTATTTTGCATCCAAACTATGACCGGAACACCAACAACAACGACATTGCTCTGCTCAAACTCTCCTCACCGGTCACATTCACAACCTACATCAGACCTGTGTGTCTGGCAGCCAGTGACAGTGTGTTCAACAGCGGTACTAATAGCTGGGTCACTGGCTGGGGCAAACTCAAGGAGGGAGGTGAGGAACAATTTATAGCAGGTGTTGAGGACTGTCTCCCCTGTGGATCACTATATATGAATTGATGAAAAGAGGAAAATCTTGACTTTAAAAGTTTCTGCAAAGTTAGCAAAACATTTCCTTCAAAACCTAATGAGCTAGAAAAAAGCTTATGCATGGGTCTTTCAGGCTGAGTTACTTAATGACTTAAAAAGCACTGTTCTTTGTTATTTTTCAGTGTCATTACCATTCCCTAAAACTCTTCAAGAAGTGAAGGTGCCAGTTCTAGGAAACAGACAGTGTAACTGTCTCAACGGAGTCGGTACAATCACAGACAACATGATCTGTGCTGGTGTTCTGGCAGGAGGCAAAGACTCATGTCAGGTAGGCTGCTTCATTGAATCCGTCACTTTATGTTAAACGCGTTTAGGATTTTCTGAAATCCTCAGACGTCTCCTCTCCGTCTCCTCAGGGTGACTCAGGAGGTCCAATGGTGAACCAGCAGGGCTCTGTCTGGGTCCAGTCTGGAATTGTCAGTTTTGGTTTTGGCTGTGCTCGGCCCAATCTGCCGGGAGTCTACACCAGAGTGTCCAGGTACCAGTCCTGGATCAACTCCCTCATCGGCTCTGATAAGCCAGGCTTTGTCCAGGTCACCTCCAGGGGGCTGGATGCTGACAGCAGCTACACCTGTCCTGGTCTGCCAGCTGCCCCAACAACTTCACCAATGACAGGACCAAGTACTGCTTTCCAAAGTGTAAACAGTCCTGCAAGTGAGTGCCCTGCATAAAATCATTTATTTCTAATTACATTTTTTTAACTGTTACAATTTTGATTATTTCATTTACCTCTACCTGTCAGTTATTTCTGCTTCTCTTCATATTTAAATGTTTGTCATATAGGATCTGTGTTTCTAAGATCTGTTCACCTTGTCATCAGGGCAGACATTTTCACATCAGGTGTGTCAGGACCTAGGTGATGATGAATCCTGTTTTTATATTTGCAGGGGGATCAGGACGGCTCTCTGCTGTGTAAGTCAGACTCATCTTAAGGAGGCCGTTGTAACAATGAGTGGAAGTAAATCAGGCCGCGCTGATGTTCAGGTCTTTGCAAAAGCTTCAAGATACGGGTCCTTCTTAAAGGAGAAAGTTAGCGACATGCCATCTCCTGCCGCAGCTGCAACAGGAAATGCAGCAGGTTTCTCAATTTCCTTATTTCTCTCTTTTGTTGTCCCTATTACCTCACTGTTTCTGTTGTCAGGGTGTTAGGTCTGTTGTAACCGGGGGTGGGAAGGGGGCAGGGGGGGGGGGGGGGGATATTACAGGGAAGGGCCTTTTTCACAATGTGTTTCACTAAATCCAGTTAAATGAAGGATGTTAAAAAAGTTCTTTTTTCTATTTCCTTTTACCTCTGTTGTCTTTCTACATATAAAATAGGACAAGGTAAATTTTCTTAAATTGTTAGAGAAATGAAAAGTAATTTTAATTACATATATCTAATAAATATTGATAAAGTTTAAAATAAATGTCTCTTTACATGAATTTTGAATACTTATATCAATATTACAGTTACAACTTTTACAGTACAATATGTGTTGAAAACCAGAATCCAGCTGATCATACTTTTTTTTTCACCATACAACAAATTCTAAATGCATAGCTTGCAGAAATATAAAAGCAGGAATGTTTCATTGTAGACCAACAATGGACTGTTTAGGTACAAATTTGGATTAGAAAAATGTCACATTACACCACATGGTCTGTGTCCAAAGTCACTCTCCATACTATATAGTGCAAATCATCCACTTTTTTATTTAAGTGCCCCAATTGGCAAACATTTGTTGTGAAATGTATACTCTAGTGCCCCAAAATTTCAATTTACTGGATTCCATTAAGTCACTTATTCAGGGTCTATAATCTAAGGGGTTTTATCTATATGTATATTTGCGGTCCTTTGTCCCAGGGTGCATGTCTGAGATTTCCCCTGCTCAGACTTTAATTTGAATAATTTACGGGACCATAATTTACTTAGTAATAATAGGATATCATCTTGTGACCCCTTGTTGTGGTTCCGACCGCCTGGTTAGGAACCTCTGTTATAGGATATAGTGAATGAGTGAGCGAGGGAGTGATTTCAGACACAGCTACGCTTTCTAGATACATTAATCTAAAGTGGTCTTCTTCCATATAAATCATGCACATTCCGGAAAATAGCTAAATGTTATAAAAAGTTTAAAACTCTGAGTAATGGTACAGATGAACTAGAACAGCTCAGCTGCAATCATCAGGTTATCTGGAAACCGCCAGGGGGCTAGGGGACATCTACTGATTTTACATTTATTCTTCTGGGGCGGGTGCTTCTCCATCAACCCCTGGATTTGCTTCATCATTGTTAATCATTTCCTTGTATTTACTCTTGAAAAATCCAGCCTAAGAGTATAAAACAAAGAAAGTTAAAAACATGCATGATAAATGATTGAAAAGAACCAAACCAGATGATAGAATAAACAATGTATTTATTTATTTTTGCTTATATGGGTGTACAATACCACCCCATCAAAATAGCTTAACTGCCTCCATGAAGCTGTATAATAAATGGAAACAGTGTTCAGTGTCTCACCTTGTACAGGCCAGCGGTGAGTAAAGCCAGTAGAGCTAACCCTCCCAGGGATCCTCCGACAATCTCTTTGGTGAAGTCGGGTTCAGGATACACTTCGACCTCTGCTTCAATCTGAGAGGGGACATTTTGGAATGTGGATCCAATTTCAAGCTCTTCTCAAACAGAAAGATGTAAAAGATAACGTGTAATTACCTTGCGAACCGGTGGGTTGTTATTAGACCCTGTTGAAAAGAAGATGTACTGGGTGCTGTCATACTCCAGAGTGGCTGTGCTGGTCAAGAGGAATTTGGCAGAACGAAGTCCAATCTGTGTGAGGGGAAAATGAGAAGTGGGGTGAGCATGTTGATTTGATCTTTAGTGTTGTTAAATTTCATTAGATAATAATTATTTGGGGAGATATTTTACCACAGTATAGTCAGGACCAGTTTTATGAAAATACTTCCAAATGCATCATTTACAATAAAATGTGCATAAAATGTCAGTTTGTTCAATGTTATACATCGATTACCTGCTCTATCCATCCAGAACTGAGGTTGGCAGAGATTTGGTATTTTTTACTCTCCAGTCTTCCCATGAACCTACTGCACTTGAACACTCTGCACCTGGCTACAGAGCAGTCCTGTTGGTGAATCAAAGTAAGCAGAGAAATCTGTCATCAGGCCTGCAGACTCCAGTGGGATGAAAAAATACTAGTTACATAGATGTAACTCCAGTTCTGAGTGTGTGCGTACCCCTCTAAATGAGCTTTGTAATTACTCGTAGATGGTAAAGGCATACTTACCACTAACTTATTTTTCTGTACCGTAGCAACAAAATCTGTTTGTTTAGGTTCTTCATCTTTGTCTTTTTGGCAGTCTGGGATCTGAAATGGAGCCAATTCATGTCAGTTTACCAGAGAACCAGATTTGGTCCTCGTATAACCACAGCCATTCATTCATCTTTCTATCCCAGAGGTTGTAGTTGCATAAAAACAGATTAATTTAATAAATTTTTGTGGTTCAGTAACGACACAAGTTTCCAAATATTTGACCTGCAAACTGCTTGAATCCACCCAGATATCTTTATCACCGAGCTTCACTGGCACCTTTATCACCACAGTGAAATTTAGTTCTCTGATATGATTTGTAACCTACAGTAAGAGAAGAGGAAAATAGAAAAAGGTGGGATGTGTTATACAGACATAATGAACATTAAAGTGAAGTTAATGAACTTTAAAATATGATATACTATATTTTACCCCAATTGATTGTTGAAATGGTTTCTGCAAATTATTCTTTCCAAAAGAGAAATTGCTGTAGCTGAGGGAACTAAACAGAGATATTAAACATTTGATGAATATTAGGTAAGTTAATTCCAGCTTAAAAATATTATAACTTTTTATGTTGTTTCTTTTGTTTAAAAAAATATACAAACCTTTCAATTGTGGCAAAAATGCTGTACTTCACATCAATCTCTCTCTTTTTGTAGAGTATGCTTAAGCTAGAATGCTCCTGATTCCCACTAAAGGAGAGGCAAAATCATTTGTACAAATGGTTATAGGATTAATTGCACACTTGCATATTGTTGTGCTTATTATGCAGGCAGCTGAGCAGTACCTGGTAGCATTTGCAGTGATATAAATCTTTCTGTCAAGTTTACTATTGGTTTGGATCCCATAGGATACAATGAAGAAAGCCTAAAATGACATGAACAGAGAGAGATCAGATTGCTTCTTCTGTCGCTGCAGCAGTGTAAAAGGATCCTTCAATACAAAAAAACAAACCTTAGCGTTGCTCTTTAAAATAGGCTTGTCAACAGTGCAGTCTGTCTTTCCTCGTGTTGAGCCATCTTCACTGTCCAAGGAGTTGCACTCAATTCTTCCCTTTATTTAAGACAAATGAAAAAAATATAAATGTGACCCGAGAGAGCAGCTGGCCAGATGTTAAATGAAGCAGACTCGATCCTGATGCTTTACCTGCAGCATTGTAAACTTCCTAAAGGAGAGGCCGACTGGGTATGTGAGAATGACATGACTGTTGTAGGAATTTTCCTCGCTGTTCTCCAGTGAGACGGTGACATCCAACAGTTCATCAATGCCCACTTTAACCTCTGAGGATCTGACAGATTATGAGGAAAAAGAAAAGTGAAGGTATAGGAAAAATAGTCTACAGCCAGCTGTAAGGCTAAGGCTTAGCTAACGTCAGCATCTATGCCATCTTTAGCTTAAGCTCTTTGGTTTAGAGTGTTAGCACACTAAAATGTGCTTTCTAGCGCAAAATACATACTGTATGGCAGCTGAGGCTGATGGGAATGCCATCCCTTTTGCAATTATTTACTCATAAACCAAAGTACAGAAAAAAAAAATGACCTGATGATGGCACTAGACAAAAAGTAATGGGATTACATAATTGATTACAATTCTGCCTGTATGTAATGCATTTCAAATAAAAGCCACAAGGTGGTGCTAAAGAGACAGTGTCTAAAGTCTTAGTTACATCGTCTGGAAACCTTGGTACAAAACCGGGTGCCAATCCATTTAGTACTGGTGAAGGTGTTGAGATATTTCAAAAGAAAACTTTGACCTGTTGATGGTGATAGATGAAAAGTCAGAGGAACACTAAAGTCATAAAGATTAATCCTCTGGACATTATAAATATATTTAGCAAATTTCCACGGCAATCCATCTAATAGTTGTTTAGATTTCAGTCTGGAATAAAGCGATGGACCGACTGACTGGACAGAGCGGCATTGACATGCCTAGAACCATGGCCCTATACGTGTGGCGGTGCCATCCAACAGTTCATCAATGTACACCATATACTATCGTCACCTTCCTAAAATAATTGCCTAAGTCATTTTTTAACAAAAATTATTTTGTTGCCTAAATCATCTCCTTATGGTGCTGGCCACGTCTGGTAAAACTGCCTACATCCTCAGTTGAACAGGTCATGTAATTCTACACCTTTAGTATAATAGCCTATGTCAAGCATGTGACTTAGGCCGTTTTTTTTTTTTTTTTGTGTTTTCTGAAAAACCTGAAAAAATGACTAAGGCAATTATTTTAGGAAGGTGACGCTATGATATTTTACTCCAAAAAAGGCATATCTAAAATATCTGTGCCTTTTGCTGTCCTGTGCTGAAGCCCCAAACTGAAAGAATAGAAGTCAAAGACCATGCTGATCAGTTAGAGTGTGTAAACTCAGTGACCACACACCCAAGTTAGGCTTCACTTTAGTAACTCACCTGGTAAAGTTGAAATCCACTTTCAGGTTATCTACACAATTGTTGTCCGTGCCGCAGTTGATTTCGAACCCTAACTGTGGAAGAGAGTATACAATAAGCCATGTTTGTTCAGAAAGACTAGACATGGCAGTTAAAAGTCTGACCGCTTATACTCTTACAAATAAATTAAATTACAATTGTATATTGTGTGGAAACCTTGAACTGAATTCACAAAAAGTGAAGCTGAACAACTACTCTTTGTTGTTCGCTAATATTTGGACAGACAACGAAGGTCATATGTAAGACGTGTTAGCAAGTTCTTTGTAGGTCATTAGAGATTACTTACAGGATGAAAGCTTGTTGTCTGCGCCTGCAGGGCTAGACTTGGACTGAGTTTTTGGGCGGAAGGTAAGCCGTCAAAGGTGAATCTGAGTGCATTGGAAAGTACATTGAGAGCATCTTCTGGACAGGCCTGCAACAAGAAGGATTGTGAAATGCTAGTCGTCAAAATCACGAGGGTTGGACTCTAACACAACATGGGCATCAAACATTGGATCTGTCAGTATGACAGAGGTGCTGGTTTTCCAGTAAATGTCTAACAGCTCACCTCAACAAAGAATTTCACATTGGCGCATTTAGGCTTTTGTAAGTCAAGACTGACTGTGCCAGTCACCTCTCGTTGTTTCACAACAATGTAAGCTCGGTTGTTTGGGATTTTGCGGTTGGCATCCAGAGTTAATGTATAGTTAATCATTGCTTGAGCTGGAACAGATTCATTAAGAGGTTACTCATGTACACACACACCCTACAAGTAGCCTATTTAAATGCATGGACAATGAGTATCAGGTACCTTGGTCCACGGTGGAGTATTTGGTCATGGTAAAGCAGATATCAGCTGTGGTCTCCAAAGGTTTTGAACAGTCTGAGTTTTGAGTAGAAATTTGTTTTGGGCTGAATGACACCGTAGCTTCTACCATTACTATAGGCTTCGATCTGAAAATGCACAGTGCAGGAAAATAATTCTTGGTTTTGTAATCAGTAATCCAGCAGAAAGGTTATACAGTATTTTAGCTGCCTGATATGATGCATTATTTGTCAAGTTCTGTCCTAATTTTTACAAAGAGACTAAATGACTGGTCTGCACACATTGCAAAGCTAAAGTGTGATAGTAGTAAATTACACTTGTATGACAGATGATATGGACTTACCTGACAGATGAACTATCTTGAACCAACCGCTTACCTCTGTCCCCACTATGGACAACTGACTGATCGACATGCCTTTAGAACCAACAATTCTCTATGTAAATAAAAATATTTCAATTAAAATAGGTCTGTCCCCACTATGGTATGCAAAATGATGACTTGACTGAGTCTGACAAAGTTTGATGATCAAATCAAAGAACTTTAGTCCTTATAATGAAACCTGTCATTTTTTTTATCTTGATCATAAATGACCTGTAACAGCCAAGACAAAAAGAATTCTTTTATAGTTTTAGTAGTAAATAAAAATATTTCAATTAATCAAATCAAAGTAACTATATGTAACTTTTTAATGTTTCTAAGCCTATGTAATTTTTTTTATCTGATGGTCATAAATTACCTGTAACAGCAAATGAGACTTAAAATCTAAGAACGGTTGCTATTTTGCTTTGGCTTTTTGATAACGTTACCCGGTTTAGCTCACGATACATCGAAAGTAGGCTGACTTACAGTATGCAACACTTGAAATGCAACGATACATCTGGAACTTATTTCCTTATTGTGAATGAATGGTTTTCTGGCTAATAAATATTAATCGCAACTATGACCTCTCTGTAACGCCAACTCAGTAATCTACAGTGGGCAATAAAGCACCATAAAAAAACCTAGGCTACTGGATCTGTTTAATCTAAATGTGATCTTGCTCACCTGTGAGTAAGCAGGATTGATTCTTCTTCCTCTTTCACCGTGGAATATGTAGATGCTGCCTTGACCATCATTCTCCAAAGGCGCTCCAACCGCCAGGTCACTGAGACCGTCTGCGTTCAGATCAGGCAGCACAGCAAGAGAAGACCCAAACCTTCCTTTGTTAGATGCATCCCCTCTTAGTACTAATGGAGAATCATCTAAGTGACAATCAACATTCTGGTGAAAATATAAGGATGAGAGGTAATGATTGCATGGTCGATAAAAAAAAAAAGATTTATTTAATGACACCAGACAAAACTGTCATACCAAACCACTTAAGCTGCAAACGTAAACTCTTCCCTCTCTGTCAGTGTCGATAAACATCGGGGCAGATATGAGGATCAGGTCAGTGAAGCTGTCATGATCCATGTCCATCGCACAAACAACAGCCCCAAAATATTCACCAATCTGAAACGGTGAAAGCAAAAAATTATCAATTAAAATAATTAGCCTACAGAAAAGAAGAAACTTTTTAAAAAAAAAATGCTTCACAATGACTTTCAGGACTGCCAGTCCCTCTTAAAAGTAAGCACTCACCTGCCATGGAAAGTGATCAATTTTTTTTGATTCTGGTTATGAACTACCATCACAGCTCCTCGGTGTTGATATCTTGGAGCACCAATAATTGTCAATGGGCCTCGGCGCGTATAAGCGACTGCCATGGAGTAACCTAGAATTAAAGCCCATCATTTAAAAGTCTGGCCAACTTTAAGCAAACTGTCTATTCTTGCATATTATTGTTACTAGAACCATTATACCCCAAAAACACTTACAGAAGGACCCCAAACCACTTAATATGCAACTCCACTGTATAGCCTACTACTGACTTACAGAGTACTTCTACATCAGAGGAAGACATGTACTACTACATTTACCTGACAGAGAATGTTGTAGATTCAGAATTTTCTCACAAAATAGGCCTATCAATTAAAATGTGGAGTAATCAGAAAGATGCCTCATGGACTCATGGCCATGCGCTACCCATCCGGCCCATTATGAGAGCCAATCAGCAAAAAGCTGCGTTAATCAACCACCAGAACAGGGCCGAGTACAAAGATGGACTCACATTCGACTCACAGAGACGCAGTTAGCCAGCACCGGACTGTGAGAGTGTGTGTGTGGACGGAGAGAGAGCGAGCCAGAAGGGGAAAGTCAAAATGGTGGAATAGGCTATCATTCAGCAGAAATTAAAAACAGGTTATGTTCTGCCTCTGTGAGGTTTCTGCTCAATGAACCTTGTGTTTTTCACACAACAATTTGAAATGGGAGACTGATTAATAGCGTTACACCAACCAGACGGCCGACCCTAATGGAAAAGCCAGTTGGACTGATCAGTCTCTCCGTGTTGGTCCAAAAAGCCACAGAACACACCAAAGGTGATGTAATTTTCCAAACAGGCATGGTGGCTAATCATTATTGTTGCCCAAAAATGAAAACCGGCAGCTGATTGGACTGTACATGTTACATGGGTTTGTTTTTTTCAGCAAATTCAAAGACAGACTGTCATGGGTGAGTCTCAGAAAACTGATCTCATATTGTACTAAGATAGTTCACTGAAACATGTTTCTGTAAACATTTTAAGCAGAAATTTCCATGCAGTTGCTGAATGCTGTCTTCATTTCAGCTCAGCAAAGGTCAGTTTAAAAGATTTTTGTCAGATTTTGAGAGACTGTAGTCAGGCTCATTCCGCTCGCCATTTCCGGGTATGTCCCGACTGAACATGTCAGGTCGGGCAAAATGAACACCGATGGCCCCTCAGACAGACGACGGCACGGAACACACCGAATAGACTCGAGTCACTGACCTCGCCAGACTGTCCAACGCTAACAACGCTTCGGACCCAACATTTCCAAAATTATCCTCCAGTGTGGGGCCAGCATTAGGTGTTACTATTACCTCTGCAGGGAACAAATATGAATGTTAATAAAACCTTCTTTTTTTTTTTTAATCAAGAAAGATTACCAGATTAACATTTTATTCTTTAAACTAGAAAATGTCTAAAATTTCTAGTTCAGAATATTCTCGAATTTGAGATTATCCATAATACTCAAGTCTAGTCTTCATTCATCTTCCCTTAAGACATTTGTAAAAACACCATGATTTCTATACTGACCTCGACACATAAACAAAATAAAATATTTGCTATAGGCTATAATAAACAATATATAACTTAAAAATTCAAAGAGAGGAGAAAATATTGCAATGAAGCAGTGCAGGTATTTTGTTATTTTGTATTTACTTTCTTACCCAGATAACTGTCAGCATCTATAGGGGGCTCAAAGGGTGGGAGGCCTTTACTTGTAAATGGCAGGTAGCCTCCCCTCCACCCATTAGCACCGACAATGCCCATCTGAATTCCCTAAAAACCAAATGTTTAATTGAACAGGCTTTCCATATTTATTTTGTTAAACATTTCCACTAAATCCTAAACATATTTATGAAAGTAAAAAAAAAAGCAAGAAAGTAAATAAATGTTGTCCAAAGAAAATGCTGAAGTGTTACATACATTAAAAAAGTCTATCTGCTTTTTATCAACATGTGTATCTGTTTGCATTGTCCAGTGAATTTCTTTCAGATTTTTTATTACCTCAGGCATATAAACTGCACTGAATCCCTCTTGAGCCATTTCCATTTTCAGTGACTCTCCACTTTGCGATCCTGTAACAGCAACATGAATGAGCACAATAATCTCTCAATGCAGAATGATACAATGGCCACATCCCAATCTTTTCTACATTGGAGTTACAAAGAGCATAGTGAATAAAAATCAAATACTGATTTATAAAAGGTTCTTGCATGAGACTGAAATTGTATGCAGGTTGACATTTTGAGACATATTTGCCAATAATCATTTTTTGAAACCATAGATAACTATACCTTCAATAGCAAAGAGCTTGGCCTGCAAGGTCTCGCTTATTTTTTCAAGTGCGTTGAAGTTCTCCACTTGAAACACATGGGTTTTTTGGGAATCGATGCAATGGTGTTCAGTTCTTTTTTGCTTTCACTTTAATGAATGCGCTCCCCACCTAGAGATGTTTAAAAAATTGTGTTGAGGTGTTGTGTTGGGCTACAGAATTAATTAGCTGCTCACATTTACTAAGTGGAACTAAATAACTTACTCCAATAGCAAATCGAACAATGTTTTCTTCTCAGCTAGGTCTACAGCATATGGCAATTGACCCCGGTCGTGAGATTCTCCATCGGTAATGACTATCAAGACCTTCTTCACATTTGACCTGGAACCTTGTTCTGGTATGAAAATGTTTTCGCTGTCAAAAGAAAGATGCAATTTCAATACACCATTTTGCAATGCATTTTGTACTAAGCTATCATATAATTAATTACATGTCTGTTTAAAAAAACTAAAATATCAGGATGCTGGGACAGTTATTTTCCCTTGAGGATGTGTGGTTATGTTATTACTGTGGCATCTCTCTGGTAAAATAAAGACTTAAGTGTTTAAGACAGCTAGTCGCGCTATGGAGCAATGGATTTATGAGCAGGTCCACATTTTGTTTGTCGCCCCATACAGAGAAAAGAAAGGCTGGGCGTGGTCCTGAATGAAATTTAAGCAAAGGGAAGCTACATTTAGTTAAGGGCCCTTACTTGAATACAGATCAACAAAAGTGAAATGCTCACAAAAGAGTAGCATGCTGTGTCTGCTCCACTGTCCCTGTTGATACTGCTACTATAATTTGTAAAAGTCACCTAGTTTCTTCACATAGCTGTTATTAAATATGCACCAAAACATTATCATGAGACCAATATAGACATTATCTAAATTCAAACTACTATCACCTAGCCATGCTTTGATAGATTTAATACATACACAATAAAGTTCTAAGATCTTCCTGTGCAAATGGGAAAGTCAACATGATGTGGGCACTTACACCACATATTTGATGGCTCTAGCTGTCCTAGTTCCTCCAGTTAGTTGCATAATGTCATCAACTTTAGCTTCCCATGATGAAGGGAAAAACTCATTGAAGTAAAAATGGACTTGGAAATGGGAGGAGAACTGGACAACAGCAAACTGTAAAAATAGGAAAAAGAAAAATGAAGGCCATTAACTGTTAATTTGAACATTAAAAATGTAACTGTCAAATCTCTGTAGATCTATCCATTTTATTTAACACTGCACAACAAATGAGTTCTCAGAGTGTGTGCTACAGTCAAACTGGCAGTGTAAACATAACATTACCTTTGTGTCTAGAGGCAGGAGTGAGCCGACCAGATCTTTCACAAAAGTCTTCATTTTTTGAAAATCCTGGCTGGCTACGCTGCCAGAACCATCCAACAGAAATGCTATGTCAGCTGATCGGCACTCTGTCAGAGATTTTTAAGTAACTTATGAGTTAGTTAAAACATTTTTTTCACACTGTAGCCCAGTATAACATAAATGCAGCCAACAAAATGCAGATTTTGTATTTTTCAATAAATTTACAAAAATACTACAACATAAAATTCCCTTTTAATGTCCCCTTGCACCCTTTCAGTTTACCTGCATCATCTGAGTGAATTTACAAATCCAACACTTAGTATTATTACCAGTAGTTGCATTAATAATTATATATTTATAAGAGGTGCAAGCTGATCAAGTGAAATGTGCATTGTGTTTGAAACCAATTCTTTATTCACAATTAATAATCCTAGGAAAATACATTGTGGTAGTTATTATTTTCATTGTTATGCATGTCAAAGATCTGGTTTCAAATAAACTCAACCTGTAGAATATGAGTTGATTGTTTTTTTTCCGTCTCAGTATTTGCATCTTTAAATTACTTAAGACATGTTCTTCTCTTCTTTTTGAAGAAAATATTTAGACAAGATGCTGTATTGGTAGCTACTGTATATCTGCTTGTTTCAGTGCTCAGGCAGGAAGGAGAGAAATCCTATGCAAGTTGTGTTGATTGTGTGTGTGTGTGTGTGTGTTGTTTATTATTCCATTTTTACCTTTATTAGAAGAAGGCATAGGGTTTGAAATGCGGTTAGATCTATCTATCTGCAAGCATACCCCGCTGAACATGGTGATACTTTTGCAGTCCTTTGGGATGGTTGGACCACATGCCTGAAGAGAGACAATTCTGATTAATAAATAATATGTTGCTATCTTTTCTGGGCTTTAGTAAAATGCAACGCAGCAAGATGGTTTTCCCCCCACCATGAATTGTGAATATTTGCAGTTTACCAGCTCACCAAAGTGTTTTGTGTGGAGGGATCATTTGTCATTGTCAAACCAAGAGACGCGTTGACTGCAAAGTCTGGCACTGCATTGAAAACATTCATCAGTCATGTTAAACAGTCATTCAGGACACTTTGTGATACTAGTATAAATACTTCCTTATATATAACCTATGTTGTCTGACTATTAGCAGCATTAGCCAGTTCATACTATAACTATCGTGTGACTTTATATACCTTTCTAATGGTAACCATTTTAAACTGCATTCAAAACTTAATATTTCCACCTTAACAATTCATTTATTCTATTATTGAAATCTAAAATATGCAAAAACTAAAGGAACTGTGGCTGGAACATGTAGAGTAATACTTAGACTTATTTTCCTTAAACTGTTGGCCACTTAAGTCAACACACCAAAAACATTTTTCAGTATCATTTTCAGAATTATCCAGAAACCATATCTATCAGGTGGCCCACATAAGAAAAACTGCTCTTAAGACTCAATAACCAACCCGCCAATGCCTGTAATTTTTAATAATCAGAATCCTTGCTTTTTAATTAGCTTTAATCATTTAACTTTAATTTAATAGTTTATATGAAATGTTTGGAAATGAAAAGTTGCTTACATTGAACTAATAGTTCACTGCAGGATGTGGGGAACACTTATAGATTTGCCCCCTTTTGTGAAAACTGTGCCAGAGGAGCACTGACCAGCAAGCTGAGGAAACACAACCGAACAAGCATGTGAAAGATGTAGCAAAATGAATTCTGCATTTCTTTCTATAGGAAAATGCTACATGTTTAATTTATTATTAGTATGAGACACACATAAATGCTAGTAGACATTTGGCTTTCATAGAACGACATCCATGCTTTGACTCACTCTGATGGTCTCTGCACCACCTGGTATCCAAAACCTGCAGCAGGTTTAGTCAGGACATTCCAAGCCACAGGATCGATATTAAAACAAAGTGCAGCTTGTAACACTGCAGGAAGGAAGAAGAAACAACCCAATTTAAAGCCACTTTGTGCAGAATGTTAATGGGCGTCAAATGACTTTTAATGTGTTTTGTTGTTCCATGTTATTTGTAACAATGTATTTTATGTGATCATTTTTGTATTTGATATTTTACCTTGTAGAGCCCATTGGTCAACCACAGTTGTTTTAATGTGCTATATAAATAAATTTGACAATGACATTGATTTTGAAATTATTCTGCATGTGCATATGATTTAGTAAGAAAATGTATTGTGCTGCTTTCAGTACATTTATAAGACATGTGAACTGAACAAGAAGGCCCTTAACAATTATTCATTTTAAAAAAACAATTTAAAAAATTGAAGATGCCATTTTTCAGCAAGTTATCAACATTTCTTTTGATTCAGATTCTCTGTATCATTTATTCCAGAGGAATAATAGAGGAAACAAGACTGTTTTTATATTTAAAAAAATACTAAGACTAACTTCTACTTTACATGGAAACATGTAGGAAGTCTTCCTTCTATAATTACCTCACATGGAATTTCCTGACAGTGAGTAATTTATGTTGCATAAATAATGTCTTCCTTTCTTGCCTTTTTTGGTCATAACATGAAGTTTATGAAAAAAAGGTCAACATGATACTAACACTTGGACTGAATGGTTCCTCATAGTTACAATACAGTATGTGAGAAACCCACATTGCCAACATTAGCTTCCTCTAATAGATCTGTTGAGCCTGTCTTGATTGTGAACTAAAACACCAGTATAGAAGAAAATATCACTAAGGCAGCTGTCACTGCCCTCCTACCTCATACTGAGTACAAGTCTTAATGTGATAATAAAAAAAAAAAAAAATAAAATGCTTGTAAACCGTTGAAACATGTGTTGTCAAATGGATACCTTCAAATGTTTCAGCTGTTGCAAAAGGGGTTTGAGATCATGAGAGAGACATATCAGGACCAACACCTCACACTGGTATCAAAGGTTGTGTAGGTTTAGCAAACATGATCATGTTAACTATCAAGAGGCGAGTAATGTCTTCTGCAGACATACAATAATTACAACATAACAATAATTTAGAATGTAAAGACTGTTGACCTGTCGAGATACTGTGCAGATATACAAAGAGAGATTTATCATAATTTATGCTCTTACACATTAAATTACACAGACAGCTTTTGGCCAATGAACTAGTATTTACAGTAGTTAAAGTTCTTGAACCTTGAGATTGAGAAACAAAACTGTATTTGTCCTGGATTTTCTGGATCGAGCAAAAAAGGTCATGCCCACTTTTGTGCTGTTTTGAAAAATTTTTGCACCCCAAAGTCGTTAAATGGAATAACAGGATCCTATTTTCACTTCTGACACAAATATGTATAAAGAGACAATGGAAGAAAAAATGTGTCTTACCTGACAAGAATATTGTTGTAGTAATTATCCAGTCCATTGTGCTGCTCCCATGCAAAGCGCTAGTGTGTTTATTTGCAAACTATTGTGCTTTCTGTGCTTTTCTAACTATTTTTACCACTGAAATTATAGAGAGGCTGCCAAAAGCAAAAAGCAGAAACCCTGAGGTGGCTGCTCTGAGCAAAGGCAGCTTAGTTAGAGGAACTCTGATGTAGGAGGGGTTTCAACACTTTCTGTTTTATATGAGCACACTGTTATGCTGTTACTTGATTGCACTAAGCAGAAGTATTGCTTAGTTTGGATCCGATCACTTGAGCACAAATTTCAAAAGACTAGCTACACATATTTACCCATATACTTCTTAAAGTTATTTTCAGAGTGTCCAGATTAAGATTTGATTTTGTTATTATCTTAAACATTATTTATCAGCCTTGCATCCAAATTAGCATCAGTATCCACTACACCACTCTACAGTTTAAGCCTACCCGCAGCTCTCGTTAGAAAGCAAATAATAAAAAAAGTTCATGTTGGACACTGATGGGGTTTTATTTGGTTTTTCATCAGACCTTAAACATGTTCACTAAATGTATTAAGGTACATATTGCCTACTTTCTTTGAGGTATTAACGTGGTTCTTTTATTATCCGTGGAAAGAGGAAGTTAAATATCACATCGCAAACACATTGGTTAGATTGTTGGACACAGCTTTATCAAAGATCAATAAACACTCACAGAAGCACTGTTAAAATAAGCCATGAAAGGAAAACCTTAAAATAAAAAGGTCCATTTCTCCTTTTTACTCCACTTCCTCTGCACTGTTTCATCCCATCTCTGAGCCTGTGCAAGCACTATGAGTTGGAAAAATATAGAATACCTTATGACTTAATCATTCCCCATTCATGTATGATTTTGAAATAGTAAATGTATAGCATATGGTGCCTACTGTGAATTTTTAATGTATGATAAAGGCCTGCTTACAGTAAGGCGTCATAGGTATTTTACTGTCTAAGGAAACAAAATAGAAATAATTCAGCTGATTAGATATAGATTTTGTAAAATTACGTCATAAATAGTAAGATCCTCACTGCTCTCTCTTTGTGAAAGGAAAAAAACACAGTCTTCATCATTACTGTGATCATAATATCATCCAGTGTGCAAACTGTACAATGGCTTTTGGAGAAGCAAACTTGTATTTTAGGCTACAGTTGCGCGGGCCTCAAAAAGAGGACTCCTGACTCTTGGTGCATACATACAATGGCGATTCTAGGGTCTGTTGTGGCCCTAGGCAAGAATTCCTAGGGGCCCCTCAAAACCAGAGTTTGTCACCAATGTGTTCAAAACTCTACAAATAGATATGCTTTATGTCAGCATATCTGATGCTTATCAGATATGCTGACATAAAGCAATATATATAATATAATAATCAGGTTATGAGCACAAAAACCTCCACAGTGATATTAAAACCTGACATCACAGTACTGTATGACACGGCATAAAGCAGAAGTATAGTCTGCAGACAAGCGGATTGAGTAAAGTTTTTGGCATTGTGCTGTACACTTTGATAATTAGTATTAAGAAAAGCAGTGACATTGTGACACATTCATCATGTATCACACATCAAAAATAGCCTAATTTCACACATTATGCCTGATGATTAAGCCACAGAAAAATAGAAATGCATGGCAGAAATTGTATATGGTCAATATTTGTAGAGAACCCCACCCCCAAATGTCACAAATCATGCTTTCAGGGGAGCTCATGTCTTATTAAGGGGAGGCAAGCCCCCTACCATGTAGTTCACACCCTGACTTCATCTAAAACAAATGTTGTCCATTATCACAACTCTGCATGTCAACACATTCAGCCCACAGCTTCTGTTCAGGAAGTGACCCTCTTTTTTTTACCTGCTACTGTTCACCAGAGATAAAGGGTTGTCAGCACAACCTAAAGCCTCAAAGCTCTCAGTACCTCAGTGGTGTAAAAATCCACATCCTTTCAAATGTTTTTCAGAGTTTCTGGCAACCTATCTGAGTGAGAAAGTCAAACAGATATAAAGTGCTGTGCAGCTTGACTGTGTGCCTTTGCAACCTTTGCCAGGCTCACCAGTTGACCCTTTCCTGTCGAGCAAAGACCATCTTGAAAGGTCACCAAAAGGTCAGGGATCAGAGCACCGTGTTGCCAAATCTGGATCTGATTTCTACGGGCAGGTTAGCAATCTTGTCACATGCTCTCCAAGCCTCTGTGTGAGTGTGCATGTGTGTCCTCCAAAAAAACTTTCATATGACCTCTGGGTGATGACATGCCCTTGTAGAAGAAAATGAATTAGCTAACAGTTTTGGTCTCATCTTTCCTGTTCACTGATTAAGTTATTATTATTTTTTTTATTATTATTGTACCTGATCAACAAACTAGTGTCTCTTTAGTTTAATCATGTCTGTCGGCATATATCTTGCTTAGTGTTAAAACAAAGCATTTCACTTTGGTGTGAGTGAGACCTTTTGTTTAGAGCCAAGGTTGGCTCCAACAGAAATGCACACCTTAACTAATCAAAGCACTTTTGATTAGTTGAAGCAGACAGTATTGAGTCTATGCAAATCTACTCAGACAGAATTATGAGTTGAATGTCTTCTCACCTTTGTTTTTTTCTGTTTCCTGTTACCTTGTGTAAAACCCTGGCTATAAACCACTTCCGGTCAGAGGGAAACCTAAAGCGTCTTGTGAACTTCTTTCTCCACTAACAGTAAATAAAACTCATCTGAACCAGCCACTGAATTGGACCTGAGAGAACTTTTTATTCCACACTCTTCTCAGTTGAGACAGCAGATTTTGAACTAACTGCACTTAAATCGTCTATGAAATCATTTATTCATTGCAACAAACAGTCATAAAAAAATGCCTTAAACTAGAATATAAAGGGTGCAGGGATGTGCTTTAAGATGCATAGGTTTTTTCAAGAAGGTAGTGAATGAAGTTAGGATAATGCCCATGTCCTTTTTTATTTAATATTTGTGGGTAATATTTTTTACATGTCTGCCTATTCATTATCCTGTCGTTTAACATTTCTAATTGTCTTTACCCTATACTTCCCATCCTAACTACCGCTGACTCTATCGCTAAGTCTGCCATTCACTGAAACACTCTTTGCCCTTTCACTGGCTGCTCACCGCCATGTTACTCCAGCTCCAGTCTCTCTGAATGTCAAGAGCCATCTCTGGTTGCGTCCTGTTCTTTTTATAGCTCGGGCAGCTGAAATGTGAGGGGTCACAATGGAAGGATAAATACAAGGGCCAGCGGGCTAGAGGGTTGTCGCAGACGAAAGCCGGATCTTCTCCCTCCCTTTCTCTTCTCACTCAGCTCTCCTTCCAACCTCAAAGGTAACAGAACTGAACATTTTCCGACAACTATGAGATTAATGCATTACTTTAATTGCCTTTTTATGCTACCTGTTGAATATTTTGTTCCTATAAATGATATATATATATCTATATATATATAGATATATATATTTATATATATATATATATATATATATATATATATATATATATATATATATATGAGGCCCATGGCATTTCCCATAGAGATGTGTTTCACCTCTTTTTATAGATCATGCAAACCTGTGATTACTGTGAAAGCTAGATATTTATGACCGACACAGACAGACACAGACCTTCTTACTTACTCTGACACACTAAAACAGATTGAAATATCTTGTTGCTTTCAATAATACATCTGAATCAGAATTGACGTTATTGTCAATGTCACAAGTAAATACAGCTATATTAAAAGTGCTACCCTATGGCACAAACACAAAAAACACATTAAACTAAGAACATAGAGCTAGAGGTGAAAAAAGGAATAAAACTTGAGTAAATAGTAAAACAGTGAAATTATTTACTTTTTTCATTCTCTACTCTCCCTCAGCATTATGTATTTCCATATATAGAATTGTTACACCACACATTGTCATAACTGAGCAGCTCATCTGTCTTCAATGATTGGTTGTTGATACACCCTTTTTTTATCTGATGAGAAGTTTCCACTTCATTGTGTCTGTGCGGTCAGCTGTGACTCAAAAGCTTGACTAAGCTCTTAACTGTCTAAATTTGTCCAGGCTGTCTGCTTCTCAATCTTCCTGTAGAGTGCACAACTTTTGAACAAAGGGGTGTGAAGCAGCACTATACTCTTGTATGTGATGCCTTCTGGCAGAGCCATAGTGCTTTACACTGTACACTGTGTATTTTTAGTCCAGCCAATTGATAGTGAAGGAGGTGGGAGGTGTGGGATAGAAGAGCAGGGAGGAGGAATGGGGAGGGAAAGGTCATGGATAAGAGGCTTGAAAATGGAATAGGTCACCCATATGCTTGTCAAGATTTTTTAAAGAGTGGTCCGATACGTAAAGGGTGGGGCAGAGTAGAGTGGAGGGCTCTCTGACACTGGATCCCCTGTGCCATTGCATATTGTGCCTGGGGTATAGTGTGTAACCCCAGCACATTTCTCATTACGGTACTGGAGCAGTTATAGCTACAACAATTGCAGTCACACGGACGGGGCCTCACGTATAAGTGTTTAGTCTTTTCTTCAGCAGTTTAGGGCTGTGGTTTCCCATGCATTTGTGGGAAACCACAGCCCCAAATGTCAGACTTTGCAGCTTGGATGTTGAATGTTTGCCCTTGCACCTCGGCCTAATTTTAGCTTGTGTCTTGCCTATTAGTCACTTGAATACTTTCTTATCATCTTATCCTTTTTCTTCTCCCTAGAGTCAGGATGCCTCACGCATATCCTTTCCTCACTCCTGAGCAGAAGAAGGAGCTCAGCGATATTGCTCAGAAGATTGTCGCTACGGGCAAGGGAATCCTTGCCGCAGACGAGTCCACAGGTAAAGAATTTCAAGAAAATTAACTTTTTATGATTAAATATAGTCCTTTAGGGAAGCCAACATTCATCTCATATGACTCATATGACTCATGCCAATGTCTACAAACTACAGAGCTGGCATGTGTATATGTGAAGAGAAAAACTGAAAAAAGAAAACGTGAAAAAAATCTTGAACACAATTAGGTTAGGACTATGATAGGCTTGAATGTACATTTCTCAGCACTAACACTTTTCTGCAAACATCTGCAAAAGCTCAAACAAACACACTAGTGAAGTCCACAGATGGATCCAGTTTTCATCTGTCTTATGTCTCCACAACCTTTAGGCAGTGTGGCCAAGCGCTTCCAGAGCATCAATGCTGAGAACACTGAGGAGAACAGGAGGCTGTACCGCCAGCTCCTCTTCACCGCTGATGACCGCATCAACCCTTGCATCGGTGGCGTCATCCTCTTCCATGAGACCATGTACCAGAAGACTGACGATGGCAAGCTCTTCACCCAGTACCTTAAAGAAAGAAAAATGGTGGTGGGCATCAAGGTCGACAAAGGTGTTGTTCCCCTGGCCGGAACCAATGGCGAGACAACCACCCAGGGTGAGCGACGAACAGATTTAGACACAGAAAGAGTCAACTCTTTAAATATTTTTGTCTAACGTATCCGGTGTGTCCTCTACCTCTTTCACAGGTCTCGATGGACTGTACGAGCGCTGCGCCCAGTACAAGAAGGATGGCGCTGACTTTGCCAAGTGGCGCTGTGTGCTGAAGATCACCCCCACCACTCCCTCAAGACTGGCCATCATTGAGAACGCCAATGTCCTGGCCCGCTATGCCAGCATCTGCCAGATGGTAAGATACAACAGATGTAATTTTACAAGCTTCATGGCAAGGACAGATCTAGGCGTTTAAGTTATCCGTAGAAAAACATGCCCTTTTAGCAGTGGCTGATCTTTCAATGGCACCTAAAGTTGTATCACTTTCTTACGTGCATGTATTGTAGAATGAAAACAATCAGCATCAGTGCTTTTTTTTGCACTGTAATGTTGCAATTTCATTCTATTGCACATTACAATTAGCCTGACAAGCCAGACCCACATCAAGGTGTTGGGTGTGGGAATTTACCATTGACAGGGCTCCATCCGAGGGGCGGGATAAACGGTTGTCTTTCAAATTCCCTCTGCACGTAATAGGATAGCGCTACAACAAACCAGAGAAACGAAGAAGGTAGCAAAGCAAGTTGATAGATTAAACTTTTGCCGTATCTGGTCAGCAAAACTCAGAACACATCTTCCTTTTTTTAAGAATGATTTTTGTGCCGTTCTTTATTCTTTTCTCAAATAAAAGCTTAACTCCAAGTCGTCCAGAAGACCGCTGTTCCCAGCAGCAGCAGCCATAAGCCCGCCCACCGACGCGAAACACGATGTGATTGGCCTGACTACAGTTTGGTTTTTCCAGCTCGCAAGTCAACGGAGAGTGCCTAGACTGTGCGTCTAGATTTCTAGGCTACATAACAATGCCAATTCACCATGGAACTGCGGCCTCTTTTTTAAATAAAGAAATCACATTAGTTTTATCTAGTTCTACTGTAAATTGAGTGATGAAGGTAGCCATTTTAACCTCTACCCCTAAGATAGTTTTTGGAGTAGACTTAAATAAAGTACATATTTATAAAGTCTCTGTTGTAACTTCAAAAAATGAAAAAACAACTTAATAAAACCTTTTTAAATCTGGACCCAGTTTAGGAACCACTGAAACAATCAGAATATATAAACATAACATACAGTATGTCTTGCCTTTGACAGCCCACCCACCCCCATCATGCAAAACAGTCGTTTTGACTCCTTTTGTCTCTGCCGTCCTCAGCACGGCATCGTCCCCATCGTTGAGCCTGAGATTCTCCCTGATGGTGACCATGACCTGAAGCGCTGCCAGTACGTTACTGAGAAGGTCCTGGCTGCCGTCTACAAGGCCCTGTCCGACCACCATGTCTACCTGGAGGGCACCCTGCTCAAGCCCAACATGGTTACCCCCGGACACTCCTGCTCACACAAGTACAACAACCAGGAGATTGCCATGGCAACTGTTACTGCCCTGCGCCGCACTGTGCCCCCTGCAGTCCCTGGTGAGCTGGATGCGCACAGTATACTCTTGTTGACATGCACACATTTGCAAAGTTTGAGGACACAATAGTCTGCCTTGCTAAACTCTCACGCTCTTCCTGTACCTGTACAGGCATTACATTCTTGTCTGGTGGCCAAAGTGAGGAGGAGGCCTCTGTCAACCTGAACGCCATGAACCAGTGCCCTCTGCACAGGCCCTGGGCCCTGACCTTCTCATACGGCCGTGCCCTGCAGGCCTCTGCCCTCAAAGCCTGGGGCGGCAAGAAGGAGAATGGAAAAGCATGCCAGGAGGAGTTCATCAAGAGAGCTCTGGTATGTGAAAGTAGTTTTGTTCAGAGAACTACATGGATTTTGAAAACCAAACTTCAATACTGTATAGTGCATTCAGTACTAGTACTAGTACTAATACTAGTCCTTTTTTTCTTTTACAGGCTAACCACCAGGCCTGCCAGGGCAAATATGCTCCCTCTGGAGCCAGCGCTGCCGGCGGAGAGTCACTGTTTGTGGCCAACCACGCTTATTAAGCATGGACAGTCATCATTTTCCTTTCCACCTTCTTCCCACCAGTATCATGTTACCATGGAAAAGGCCATGTCCTCGTAGGCTCCGCCTATGAAAATGCTTTTGAACAACAGCACTATAGCAGCATATTGGTCAAATGCGAAAGAGAAAACTTTTGTTTGGGTTGTTGCTGCAGACAGGAGATTCTGAAAAAAATGTTCTGCTTCCATTCCCTTACCTTTTATTTTTAAACACTTTTCGAGGTGAAGATTCCCACACTGTTTTTACACAAGTTGTATTATTTTTTTCCTGGTCTAAAGTGCAGTATATAGTTTACTGGTACCATGGATTAAAGTATTTCCCCTAACATGCTGCTTTGCTTTGAGTTTTTGAGTCTTTGTACAACGTTATTTTTTGCTCACATACAAAGAGTTCAGTAAGAAGCTGTAGCCACTGGAGCCTGATAATAATATTATGACAGAGAAAAATATAAAAAAACAATCAATAAAAGATCAGTTTAGACAGGAGTCTAACTGTTCTAAAAAGAAAAGTTAGACTCCTGTAAATGCTGACGTGAACCAGGCAATGGCTACCAATTGTTTGTTAGCTAATAGTGAAGAGTGACTGTTCTTAACCATAGGGTTTCCCATCACCAAGTTCATTAAGGCCGGCTTCACACTGGCTGTGTTGCGTGAGCGTGTCAGCTGCGTGACGTGACCGTTTTTATTTCGGCTCCCACAGGTTAGAGCTTTCACACTGAGCCGCGCCGAAAATGTGTGCATATTAGAAATAGGACCAACGCCTATTTTTCATGCGACACGTGAAGCGTGTTGGAAGCGTTTCCAGGCAAAATAGAACACAAAAAGATGTTTATATGTCATTTTGACACAAATACATTTTAATAAATGACATTTTAATGTTTGAAAGTCTCTAGGTTTTGACATAAATGCAGATATAAATGTAATTTAAAAAGATTATAATAAATAATTTTCAAATATTGCACCAATACAAAACGAAATATTTGGTAGCCTATTTTGCCATCAATACTGCCGACGTTGTCTTTGCTGTAATCAAATCAATATATAAAAAGACAAGACAAGAAGTCTATTTTATGCAAATGTTGAGCGATGCGACAAAGCGACTGCCAATCAGAGTGAGGCAGCATGAGGGCAGCGTGACTTATATACGTTGGTTGGTCGAGTTGAAGACATCGTATTTCTGTATCTGATATGTTTGGCATTTTATCTCATATATTTTGTTACTTCTATCAAGAAATAAATACTTTTAAATCCCAAAACATTGTTCTTGTGATACCTCTGAAGTGACTTTTAAGACGTGATTGAAGGTAGCACCGGAGAATTTCTGTTTACTGTTGCCAAGCAACCAGGAGTAGGCTAGGCACGCCCAGGTGCGCCCACAAGCAAGTGCGTTTTGCACTCTTTTGTAGCTAATGTGACTGTAGGGTTAGGCAACAGATACAGGTGCACCTACAATACAAAACCCATTTGTAGTCGCCCCAAAATTGCCAGGGCCATGCCCCAGCTGTGGCATTTTCAGCACCCACTCTCCTTGTGTTCAGAGGTGCCAGGCCACAATCTGAAAGAGCATAGACATCATAGACTATGCTTACCCTGAGCCCTTGACCCTGTAGGAAAGAGAGATAAACAAACAACAGGTGTGTTGACAGGTGACACTTCCTCAATATTGTGCAACCGAAAGCAAAGTCATGAAAGAGGCGAGTCATTATCTCAGAAACCTTAAAGAACTTGAAAGGAACCACTTAACAACACACCTCTCAATGGTTTACAAGCATTTCACTATTGATTATTATCAGAATTGTAAAATCATTAATTGATAGCTGTGTAAAATACAACAGCCATGCAATTAGTTCTGCCATTATGAACTTTATATTCAGGTCATATTTAGAAGTGTTTTTAACTGTGTGTAAAAGAAACCTTGGTTGGGGACACACCATTCAAAGAACGGATTGTTGTTCGTTCTATATGCACTGTTGTTTTAACTGAAGCACGGCAGAAGGATGCAGGTGATGCAGGCAAAGGTGCGTTTCCCAGCAAGAATGTATACACACCTGTTGCTACTTTCCTCATCAACCCTGGCACCTTCCCACCTGTATCTCATTACCTCATCAGCCTCTCAGTATATACCAGCCCAGTGTTCGTCACCTGCCAGTCCATCATTTTGATACTTTCTCACTATGTTTTGTGCTTTGGAGCTTCTCTTACTCTGCCACTTATTCCTGGGCCTCGGCCTGGGCCTGGATCTGGATCTGCCTTCCTATTCTGTACCTGCCAGTAAGCCTTTATTACCTTTCTTACTTGTATTTACTGCATTGTGACAAATAGAGACGCCCGTCTGTCGGCTGAATCCTGTACGCATCCTGTGTAGGTCTATATTTGTTTCTCTGTTGTTACTGGGGTTGGATTAAAGGGAAGTGAGAGCGCTGACATTGTGATATAGGCTGTCTTCCTATCTGTACGTTTTCTATGCACTGTTTTGAGTAGTTTAATAAACCCGGTAATGCGACAACTTTCTTCTTGTCTCCGACTCGTAGTGGAACATTACAGGGAGTATGTGTACAGTGGCGCTTGCAGGATTCTATTTCGTAATAGGCACAAGCTCTTTTTTTTTTTTTTTTTTTTTTTTTTTTTGCATGGACCCTCGTACGTTCATGATCTGCAAAGGTGAAAAGTGACTTTATGTGTAGTCAACTTTTTAAAGGGGCTGTATGCAACATTTAATATTGTATCAGAAAATACATATTTTATATGTAAAGATATAGTGGAGTAATGGCGTCAACTGCCCCATCTCCGTCTCCACTTCAGCCCATAGAGCTGAACAGCCACAGCGGGTACCGGAAGTACAAATACAATGCAATTTCTCCATTGACAATTGGAGTATAAGCCATAAAATCGTAACCCTTGATGGTAGATTTAAAACCAGCTACGACATGACTAAGCGACTGTATATAGATGCCAGAAGTTCATGGGGCACCAACCTAGTTTTGAGATAAATGTCTTTTATTTGCGATGTCTTGGATAAATACTCAAATACCCACAATCCCACAGTGATGCCTCTGATTGGTGGAACTCATGCTAGTGAGGAGGAGCTGCCTGCATGATCCGTCCTGCACATGCCCAAGATAATAATCCTGTTTTACAAAGATTTACGACACTGCACGAATCACAATCTGTTCCATACTTCTGCTGTTAGGCTAACATTAGCTGAGCTAACAGCTAATTCGGCTAACTGCTAGCTGACAGCTTGATTCTATCTAAAATAACATTAATTCAAACTAAACCCTGGGTAAAGCAGGCTACAGCTGACGTAACGGCTGTTATATATTTTTACGGTTATTTTCAGGTTTTACTTTGAGTCTTTTAAAGGTATTGCATGCTGTTGCAGCTAGCCAAATTAGCTGTTAGCTAAACTAAAGCTTCCTTTTATTCATTGGTTGCCCGGTGGCTTATGGGATGAGTAGTTCATTCGCTCGATAATGAAAATATGTACGGTCTTGTACTTTTTTTTTTTTTTTTTTTTTTTTTTTTTTTTTTTTTGGGATTTTCTTTTTTTTTTTTCGACTCAATGATATGTTTTATACTTAGGAGACACGTCGTAGCTGGTTAGCCTAAGGCATGGTCTAAAACTCTAATGTACGGATTACGGACGTCAATGGGAGAAATGAATGGGAACTACTTCTGGAACCCAAGGTCTCTCAGAGGAGGGTTGGGACTGTTGCGCTCTATAGAGCCCTCATTGTCAGCCCGACACATCCCGGCTGAGACCACGGTACTTCTTTAGCAACCCCACAATTTATCTATTACTTTTTACCTAATATTTCAACCATACTTTTAGCTGACCATTATAACAATGTATTCATTACAGTATGTTAAAGCTAACTAACTTTGTAAATATGTGGAATAAACAGTTGTAAGTCTTAATATTTACAACGGTTTATTCCTCAGAAGTTAAAAGTGTGTGTGTGTATATAAACTTCTCAAGTATCAAATAAAAATTACTAACTCAAGCAAAATGTCACCAAAGGTAAACCTTGCAAACACCTTTTGTGTATTTGTAAACTATTGGTCTTTTATTCATTTGGTAATGTCCTTTTACTACTACACTATACTGCCCTGTAATTATTATATTTTTTTTACATTGTTTTACCTATAGTTTAAAAATGCACTTAATATATTTAAACACTTACATTCACCCTTGTCTGTTTGGTTCATTATATAATACAGGAAATGAGGTTGAGACTGTTATAATGCATTGTTATTTGCAGTACATCATCAGATCAGTTTTTTTTCATCACCAACCATACACAAACATACTAAGTAATTGTTATGTGTATATATTTCACATATTCAGTTTCACCTAAGGAAAACTGTATTTCTTTGCTGGCTTGTGTCTGCAACGGCACTTTAGAGAGTAGTGTAGGAATATGGCACACAACTCCTAGACGCCTGGGATCATCTGGTTTCCTGAGCTCACTGATGGCTCACGGCTCCAGTCCAAACAGCCTTTTCTGCAGGACAGCTTCTTTGAAGGGCTGGGATATGGCTGTAGTCCTTCACATCCTTGACTTCTTATTGTAAATCTTGAAGTAACCTAAGATTATTGTTTGAATTGTGCTCAATAATATAAAAATAAATAAAGCCATTGCACTCTAAGAACATTTTTCTAGCTTTCATAATCACTACTGTCCCGCTTATTTCTGGAATATTATGGATCACTTTCTAGATTCCTACCTCTGTGTTGACTATGTGTAAAGTACAAGATGTCTTCATGTTGAACTTACTCAAATGATCCATCTGCTTTTCCTTTGGGTAATCTGCCAAGGTAGTCCAGGGCAGCCAACCGGACCCATGCTTCATCAGCCATGCACATCACATCAAACACTAATGATCACTAAGCAAAGTATTTGTCAAGGGCCTGGCGTGTTAGTTACGCTACATAGTTTGGACAGTAGTTACAATATGCATTCATTCTAAATATTGGTGAAATTTAAAGCGTTACAATAGACAAAAATGTCTGTCTGCCATCTTGCAGCAATACAATAAAAGAAGAAACTGTGTACAGATGGAACATTATGATTGTGTCAACCTCTAGATAGAATACATTATATTCACAGATTCCACATTGTACAACTTAACAAATACCCTAGCATTGTGTATTATCAGACCAATATCAAGCACAACAATTTCTGTAGCGTTGTTACAGACCTACCTGGGACAACATTGTAGCTCTGCTCGGTTCTTGCAGATCCCACAAGGTTTCTCTACAGAAAGAGAATGATTATTAATACAGCGACCTTGAGTAAGGCGTCACTAAGCCTACCTGATTCCCATGGCAAATTAACTCCGTAACGTAGCTACAGTAAGCCAATGTTACTTGGCGTGGCTAGCATTTGTTTTAGAGTTAAATGCTTACTTGCATAGCTTTAGCTAGAAACAAAACAAACTTCTAGTAACCATGCTTGCAACGTAGATCACATACAATATATAATCAATACTCCTACTTTAATAATCTTGTAGGAATCCGCTGTGTAGAGTAGTTTGTGTGTCCTCCAAAGTCTCTATCGTTAGCAGGCAGGCACTGAGCTGTCACTCAAACATACTCCAAAAACTAATTGGCCAATTTGGGACTCATCCCTGCAAGACCGGCCCTCACAAGAGGTTTGTGCCAGAATTGCAAACCATGGGCGTTTCTCAGTACCAAGAATGCAAAGTACGGACTTGTGTTCTTGGGGAGAACATTCTTGCTGGTTGTTCTTGGAAGAATAAACTCGCAAGTTCACAAGCACAGAAAACGCTGTTTACAGTTTGAGACGATGCGTTCTTTCGGTTATTGCTCAACACCCCGGCACAGAGGCTACCTGCAAGGCTCCAAAATAACAGCTAGATATAAAAACTACAACAATATAACTACTTTGTATTAAAACAATCTCCGGACAAGAAAACCTCAATGCTACAACTATTGCAATAATATTAAATTAAAACTAAATGAGCTTTAATTTTATGGTTTAGCTCAAACACCCTTTACTTATTCAAAAGAGTGGAACGCGATCCCTATTATTAGTGTTTAAGTCAGTTTAAATAAAAATAAATAAATAAATAGGCATATGCACTGGTGTCCTATAGTGTTATTAGTATTGTGTGGAATTATCATTTATATATTAGTGCACTGTACAACGTTCAGTTTTCCTTACATTTTCTGATCAGTTTTTCCCTTTTCCCCCTGCCAAAACGTCTTCCTAACCGTCATGTTTACAGTCCGCACGGAAGCCTTCAGCAGCGGCTGTCCAGCTCCCGGTGCTGCTCGCAATATTAAGAATCCCATATGGCCACCAAGACCCGCCCTTCAATATCCTTTATTGGCCAGGCGTGTGCTGCTCCCAGCACTACCGCTGCTCCCGTTACTGCCGCTGCTCCCGATACTCTGCTTGGTCATATGTGAAGCATCCGTTCACATAGGGTTAATACACAACCCGTATTATTTATCTTAAAGGAACATACCGACTTATTGGGAATTTAGCTTATTCACCGTAACCCCCAGAGTAAGACAAGTCGATGCATACCCTTCTCATCTCCGTGCGTGCTGTAACGCTGCATGACTGCTCCAGCATTAGCTTAGCCCAGCACAGATCCTGCAGGTAACTGGTTCCAACTAGCCTACTGCTCCTAATTGTGACAAAATAACACCAACATGTTCCTGTTTACATGTTGTGATTTGTAGAGTCACAGCGTATACAAAAAACAACGTAACATGAGACACAGCTATCTTCTAACAGTAAACAAACCGGGAACTATATTCTCAGACAGGCTTGCTGCGAGCATATCACTCCGCCCAAGTACTATATTCTTCCGCCTGAGAATATAGTTCCCCATTTGTTTAGTTAGAAGATGGCTGTGTCTCATGTTACGTTGTTTTTTGTACACGCTGTGATTCTATAAATCACAACATGTAAATAGGAACGTGTTGGTGTTATTTTGTCACTTATTCGGAGCAGTAGGATTACTGGAACCATTCACCTGCATGTTCTGTGCTGGCCTGATGCCGCTGGAGCCGTCAGGCAGCGTTACAGCACGCACGGAGATGAGAAAGGTATGTATGGACTTGTCTAACTCTGGGGGTTACGGTGAATAAGCTAAATTCCCAATAAGTCGGCATATTCCTTTTTAAACACTCCCGGTCCTCCTCAACTGTGAAGCCACGTACTTGTTGTCCAAGCCTGTGTTCTCGCTAGATAAATGTGTGCAGCATTCACTGTCCCGTGGGAAATAATGCAAAGTCGAGCTTCATGCAGATCACCATGATATAGATAACCAGAATTGTAAGTCAGAATGTAAACTGGGCCACAGATGGTAAGCACAATTACATTAACCTAAAACTAACTTAATTAAAATGCCACAGCTCATACTAGTTTATTTTTGTATTATTAGAATATAGACATTAAGAGAATAAATCGTTATGCAAGTACTTTTAATACTTAAAGTACATTTAAAATCAGGTACTTTTACTTAAGTAGGGTTGTCATTGTTACTAAAGTAAATATATCTCTGGTTATTTGTACTGAGATTCAGTACTTCCTCCACCACTGATTACAGTGCATAACTAACTGGAACAAAGCTGAGCAAAGTGGTGTTGCTGGTCACAAAACCATGACTGTATATGATGAAACGATACTGTCATTAAAGACCCTCTGATTGCTGTCCGATTCTGTGAATGAATACCTGAATTGTGGGATATCTGCTTTGACTGAGTCTAGCTCGGATCATATTGTAATGTTCTGTATTACAGCATGCTGTAATATTTCACCAGTAATAAGACCGAAATAATTAAAATAAAGAAATGAATACCGTAACATCTAAATAAATGTTGATAGATGTAGCATTATAGCTTTAAAAATATAAATAAACAAAGCAACCCAGCTTCCCTGGCTGAAATCGACCAAAATAACAAAAGAAATGCATATAAACCATGATAAGACCTCATGAATAAATGTTGATTAAAAAAGCGGTTATTGGGCTCAAAATACCAATAATAAAACTGCCACAGATTTCGAGTTAAGGGGGGGTGTTTTTTCTTTCGTCTATATCCGACGGTAAGGGATTAACATGAATGTCTATCTGACGGATCCCCACGTCGAAAAATAACGCAACAGGTATCCCTGTTTCGTTAAAACTTAATGCCAGGGGTCCTTGACCAATGCGTCAGATATTTGACGAGTAGGGAGTGAGACTGTGTTGAATAGGCCATTAAAAGAGAAGTTACAACAGAGACGAAACCATGCTTCAAATCTACAGTGTGACAACTCTTTCACCACACAAACTCTACTAGAATCATCATGTTTTTAAATCATTTTACAAAGACTATATTTATAAGACAAAATCTCCCAAAACAACAGAAGAAGAAATTGAGAAGTTGTAAGTTGAAACCTGTGCTATGGAGCTACAATGTGCTGCAGGAACAGTGTCCCTAAGATGACAACCAATGTAAGTTCAGTTGATGGTGTGGAAGTTGCGTTTGGAGCTGCTGTGGTTGCATTTCCAGGGACGGAGCTGCGACACACAAAGCTGTTGTCCTGGTCGGTGCCACTGGATCTGAATGTCACAAAGTGAACATTCGCGCCCATCACTTGATCCATGATCCAAGTCTGGAACTCAGACACTCGTGCATAAACCTCAGGAAAACCAGCTAGGGCACAAGGTATTCCAAAACTGGTAATGCCAGCCTGGATCCACATTGAGGATTGTTTGCATTGCAAAGGTCCACCGGAATCCCCCTGAAAACGGAGATACAAAACACAAACTGTTGAAGTCTTATCTAGCCTAGCACATTCTTACTGACAATAACATTTTAAGAAGAAAAACACTCAAAATTCAGTACCGCTGCTTCAAATATTACAACAATAGATTATTTTAACCTGGCATGCTCCTTTGTTCTCTTGTCCTGCACAAATCATTTTGTCAGTGATGTTTTGTCCTTGTATTGGGAGGTAGTCGCAACTGCACTGCTTTTCTCCAATGACAGGAATCTGAACCTCCTGCAGTGAGTCAAAGGCTACGTTGGGCTCTGTGGAAGAGAATGCATTAAATTGTTTTGTTTGCTTTTGTTGCACCGTTTTGATGAGATTTATTTTGTGGCGTATCTCTTGTGAAAAACTTTTGTTGAACAAAGCCCAACTAGACCTTGTGTAATCTTCTGACAATGCAATACTTCCTGTACCATATACATGAATTTGTTCATGAGACAGTGCACCCCGTACCGGAGTTGTCAACTATGCGAAGAAGAGGGTGATTGAGGATTAATTGCCAGGAAATAAGATAAGAGTCAAAAGTAATGCTAGCAACTCTGTAAAGCTTAATTTATGGTCGCCGCGGTGTTCCGGGCTCGAGGTGCACGCACCATAAAATGATGTCACCACGGCTGTCCTTCCTCCGTGTTATTATGAAACCCACGCAACTTCTAGGCAAGACCCGCCCTTGAATAGCATTCACACACTACTATTGGCCAGGCGTCCATGCTTACGCAAGGTAACATAACCCGATTTTGTTCAGGTCCTATCCCCTGACCAATTGGCAATCTTAACCTTAACTACTCAAGGTCATTGCCTACCCCAACCAATCAAACTGCTTCTTAGGGCGGGACATGCCTAGAAGTTACGAGGGATTTATAATAACACGTTTCCAGTGCGAAGGCTCCGCAAGCTGTCGTGGCGCATGGTTGTGCAGCTCTGAATTTTTGTAATCTGGAGCACTGTGCTTTTAGTTTAACACATTTTTCTGGAGAGTGTGGAAAAAAACATGAGAGATGGTTTTGTCAAAGCTAAAAAAAATGCTTCATGGAAAGAGTGTTCTTAAGTGTTACAGGCAGACAGTGATTTCGATTTGGAGATGAACAACCGTCACAATGTAATGTTTTGCGGTACATCGGTGTTTAACATGGATGTGTTTACTACTGTTGCCAGGCAGCCTGCTTTCCTTTACTTCTGCTCTCGTCTTCTCTACTACTTCTTGCTTATTTACAGATTTTTTTTGTCTGTACGCCCTCTGGTGTTTCGGAGAATACTGCAAAGAACAATGCGTTGAGCATAAATGTCTCTTAGCATGCTAAATGCTAATGTCAATATGCTAACATGCTCACAATGACAACACACAATATGGAACAGGCTTCAGGTAGGCCTACTATGTTCTATCTTGGTATGTCATGCTAGCATGCCAATACTCACCATCCTTTCCAAGTCTGCCCCAGCCAGTGGCCCAGCAGGGGGTGGAGTTGTAAAACTGGCTGAAGTTACTTGCCAGGCAGACAGGTCTGATGTAGTCAGTGAAATTGACAGGGCTGCTGAGCTTCATTAGGGCAATGTCGTTGTTGAACGGAACATTGTTGTAGTCAGGATGGACGATGATCTGGGACACGGTGCGGTTCACCTCATGAACATTGGGACCAGACTGAGTTTCTCTTCCAAAGTAGAGAATCCATACATTAAGAACGTTTCTGGATAAAAGAAGAATTCAAAAAATGGTTGCATCAAGTTTTATCAGAACTAGACTGGTGGTGTATCAGTAAATGTCAGCTCCTCAATTCAGTAAAAGCAGACTGCTAAAAAAAACCACTCTACTCCTGTTTCCCAAGAAAGGAAAGAACTAGACTCAACATGAGAAGCCCAGAGGACCTGAGCTGACTTAAACCATGTCTCGGGTGCACTTTTTCTAATCTGAATCCATAACTTAAAGAAGTGGGTAACAAGTAGTCCGCAATGTCAACATTAGTTTAGGCACTAAATGTGCTGCCATCTTGTCTCTTCTTCTCTGTCTGTGTTCTTTGTGCTCTGCCTGTGGTGTCTGTTTCACTATTGTATAGTTAGGGAAATGGTATGTTGCTTGTTGTCTTCCCAGCAATGTTGTTTTTGTGCATGTCCACCATGTACTGTATGTCTTTGTTATTGTGCCCTGTTTATCTGGTCGTTGTATTTGTGTTGATCTAACCCAACTGTTATTGTTTTTGTTACTAGTACAGTGCCCGTTTTAAATTGTGCCTGTTTGAAACAGTGATTGCTTTGCCTGTGGTATGCTGCTTGTAGAATTCTTAAATGAAATTGTAGCATTGGTATCAATCAACTTTTATTGTATAGGGCCACATCTGTATGTTATTGATAGTTTAATCGTTTTTTCTCATTTTAGGGTGACCTCTTCCCACTAGTCCAGGGACAGCGGTTGTAAAATAGCCTCCAGGCTGATTCTGGCACATTTAACTTTTATGTATTATTAGTGTGCATTGTCCATGATTTAGATCAGCCTTAAATTGCCACACGTTGCTCTGTGCAGAAATTGGATCAAACCTCAGGACCTGAGGGGAATCAAAAACAGTCACAGCAACATGCTGCTGATTTGGTCTTTCAGTTGGTTTAAGTTTGGTGTTGTAGCCTAGAAACTAGCTGTTTTGTTATCGTTGCTGTATGATTTAGTAGAATTTCTGCGAGCATGTTACAGCTAAGTAAGCTAACCAACACAGGCTAATGGTCTGAATTGTTGCTAATACAACATTCTAAGCTAACATCAAATTACGGTTGGTCAAAGTAACCGTTATGTGTTATGTTTTCAGGTATGGACTCTGGTGAATGTTTACCAGAGTCACTATAACCTAAAGATCAAAATGGGTTAACTGACCCGAACAATGGTGCCGGTTTTACCTCAGTTAACACAGCTCTTTTGAATACTATTATAGACATGGCTAACCCATGCATGTGTTTATGTGCATTGCAGCACCAGAAAACCAATTCTACTGTTCTAACAAATACAAGTTAGATTACTGTGATGCTGACATAAAGCAGGCAATGGCTACCAATTGTTTGTTAGCTAATAGTGAAGAGGGACTTTGTTCATATCCTAGGGTTTCCCATCACGAGTTAATTAAGGCAACAGATGCAGGTGCTATGAGTTTCTCTTACGTTATGATGCAGTGGGCTGCTGTGAGTACCCACTGGTCACTGATAAGGGTCCCTCCACAGATGTGTTGATCTAACCTTGCGATACTGATGTGCACACTGACCTGCCAAGGCCATGCCCCAGCTGCTGCATTTTCACCACCCACTATCCTTGTGTTCAGAGGTGCCAGCCCACAATCTGACAGAGCATAGACATGTGTGTGTAAATAAACATGAAGTTAATTGAGCCTGTATCATATGTGAAGCTAAAAGTGTTTTTCATTTGTAGCTGTGTTCATTGTTACAGTGCATCTCTGGAATATATTAAATGGGATTGTTTTTACCCTGAGCCTTTGACCCTGTAGGAAAGAGAGAGAGAGAGAGAGTTGGTGACATCTTTAAGGCTCAGTGTTTGTGTGTTTAATGTTGTTAGACCTAAAACACCTGCCCATGGATAGGAGTATTAATGAACAGGATACAAAAACAAATGAAAGTTTGACTCAATGTGGAGCTTAATTGATCTCTAAGTTGTGCTATAATATAGAAGGCAAGTTTTACATCAGTGTACAGTTAAATAATTCCAGATGTGGTCAGAAGAGTACACTTACTCTCATGCTCCTGGTAAAACTAAAGATTGAAATCTCATGGCCAAAATTCCAAATGAGTCGAGGTTTTTGGTAACCAAATTGATTTGTCTTAATTGCTGAAGACTGTAGCTCAGAGGCTTCCCCAGGATTACTAGTGGAGTTTTTTATTTCATATTTTAAATCGTTTTTTTTTTTTTTTTTACAAATTAAGGGGAAAAAATGGTCAAGATGGACTGTCCCCATCCCAAGATTTTTCTGATTAATTGTCCCCCAAAAAAAACACAAAACATTGACAATCTGGTTTCCAGTCTAAATGTTTGCTGTTTTTTTGCCAGGACTATGAATGATATTGATGTGTGTTGATAGTGTAAGAATTGGTGTTAAAAATGAGACCCACGATCAGTCTGGCCAAAAGAGGCCAGAGTAACCTGACTCCAACTCTTGGGTCACTACACCCTTTAAAGTGCTCGTTTACTGGTAGATTGGGAATAAAACTCAAGATTGGTTCAGTTAAAATATACAATCCTTACTGAATCATATTGCAGAATAGAAACTTGTGCACAAGGATCAAAATACCTTCAAGACAAGTCTATTCCTCTCTCCTAGCAAACAGACATAGTCCCGTCCAGCATCTGATGCCGCTATACTACAAAACTGTCCTTTTTATCCATTTCTGTCCCATCTTCTTGGTGGTGCTGTTATCAGTTTGGATGTAGTCCAGATCCTCTCGGCTCTACTCTGCCAATAATAATAATAATAATAATAATAATTTTATTTGATATAGCACCTTTCACAGACAAAGTGCTTTACATGATAAACATTTGTACAAAACATAGTAAGTTCAAAAACTAAAAAGACTAAAAACAATCCTTAAAAGACATGAATCAAGGCTGGTTACAAAATGTTTTACAATGTTTATATTACTGAAAAGCTGTGTATTTCTTTATCTTCTGCAGACCTGGGGAGGGCGTGAGAGCCAAGGCCATCTCACAACTTGTATTACACTTCTCACCACTTGCAAAACACTGGCCAATATTCAATATTCTTACACTAATATTCAGTGAACAGCTAATGTTCAACACTCAGTCCACACACACAGTCCAGGGGTTCCGTTTCAGAAGGCAGGTTTAGTGAAAACTGAGTTTGTTAATCCTGAGATTAGGGAAAGGGTTTTCTCTTTCAGAAAGGGTTGTTAATCAAACCTGAAAAAAGAGGGGTATACTCCAGCCCGTTTCAGAAAGAAAGGTAACTTAGGCTATGTTTAGATGGAAACGATCTGAAGAGAAAATACAAAAGTGGCGTTGCGTTCTCACTTTTTATTCCACATTTTAAACTAACAATTTGGGGGGGAAATCTGCGTGCATGGTGACGCAAAAGGTTGTGAAATCCAATGTGGTAGTGCACACTGCACTGCAATGCAACACAAGTCCACGCGCCTGCGTAGAACCCTCCTTATACTTCTCAGCCAAGCCCCACAGACATGGTCCTGGTTTCCCCGTTTTGAAGCAGTTTTGGAACAACAGATCTGGGAATTTAAACCTGCAGGCATCGATCTGAGTTCCCCGCAGTTTGGTGTACATTTCACCTTCATGCATCAGAGCGCACACTCCACTCAGCCCCTGCGCATAAACACTCACACAATCCCTTTTTTTTTTTTTTTTTTTTTTTTTTTTTTTTTTTTTTTGTCACACTGTAACGTTCCAAACTACAGACCTGTTCAGACACGTCCGGTGTGCCAGTTTAGCTGGTGATCTTGTAAGCTGGTGACATTTGCATGAAATCAGTGAATATTCAACAAGGCCCTGCCCTGCGTTCTGCTCCGCCTCTGCCCCTCAAGTGGCAGAGGTTCACATTTTCACGAAGTGTTTGCAAGTGAGACAAAATAATGGATATCGCTGAAAACATCACCAGTTTGTGTAATGCATGTCCATTTAAGCATTATAACAAATGCGATACATACTGTATGAACGGAAAAAAAATTAAACAAAACAACGCACTAGAGGTCTAGCTGGGATTTGAACCTTGAAAAGTTGACAGACGGTCTAAGTTAACACAGGTTAACATATGAGAGAAATATACGCCCATGTTAACTGCTGATATAATTGTGTGTGTGTGTGTGTGTGTGTGTGTGTGTAATTACATTTCCTATGTACATGTCCCAAATATGAAGGCTTAAGAACCAAAAATTCGAAAAACATATACCAGGCTTCACTACCTACACTAAGGACAAAAAGCTTCCTTTTTTATTACGGGAAGATAAAAACACGGCATGGCTAGCAGCTAAATATGTCTTCTCCTGCCACAATACAAGGCAAAATAAATTAATTGTATAGATTATCATTTATTTTCTAATTTGTTATTTGTATTCTTTTTTTAATATAGTTTCAATGTACCCTCTGAGGGAACTGCACAGAAGTTTAGTATCTGCATTTATATTATGTTTACTTGTAGTATTATTATTATTACATCAGATGTATTTACTCCTTGTCATTTTATATTTATGTTTGTTCTTATGCTTTGGCAACACAGATGTATATTTTTTTTTCTCATGCCAATAAAGCAACTTGAAATTGGAGAGAGAGAATTTAGAGACCGACAACCCTGTTAACATTCCCTGATGGGTATCTTTATGAAAGATATAGATTTTAAGAGGAGTGAATATATTTGTCTGCTTCTTCAGCCGTGTGTTAGTTAGAATTATGTTTTGATATTTTTTTATTTTCTCTCATGATCTCTTACCACTGGGTTTCAACTGAAATAAAAGGCTAAAGCAATGAGTTTATGGAAGGCAAAAGTGTAATTATGGTCAGATCTTCTCGTAGATCACTGTAATAAATGTCATGTTAGTTTAACTTGGAAATGCAAGTTCCCCTGCTGCCTTGAAAATAGAAGTTCACTCAACTTGAAGACTGCCTTTGTTTCAACTTAGAAATTAAAGTTAATGAGGTTGATGTAACTACAGTGTTTTAGTTTTGTTGTTGTTTTTTAGTTGATTTAACTTTGTATTACTTGGTTTAACTTCATACTTTAAGTTAAAACAATTTATTTTCTTTAATAATGCAAGAAACCTTCCTTGCCTAGTATAACAAACATACCTTTCTGCTTTATTTCAACTCACAGTTTCAAGTTAAAACAACAAACACATTTAGAGCGGAGATTGCTTGGGTGGGGCCACCCCAGGGCCCTGTAGTGTTGACGAACTCACCAAAGAGCCGGTTAATTAACCCGACTCGTGTCACTGAGCCGGGAGAATCGAGTGCCATACGTCAATGAACCGACTCACGTCTGTCTGTCTGTCTGTCTGTCTGTCTGTCTGTCTGTCTGTCTGTCTGTCTGTCTGTCTGGCGCCTCCACTGGAGTGGTGGTGCTAGAATCAATCAGGAAATGAGCTACTAATCCCTAGACCCGAACGAGACAGAATGCAACCAGCCGGCCGCTCGACTCTAATGTAATCAAGCGGTGTCTTGGTTCTCAGCAAGTTTGACTTATCAACCGATAGCAGAAGCCTTTATTTGTCATGCATCTTAGATGATTGTGTACATACAAATTAATAGATTACATTATTGATGGATATCACATACAAATGCACGTCATGTTATCTTGATAGATATATAAAGTTAAACGCGATCACCCCCCCCGCCGCCGAGGGCACCTGAACCGGTGACCGAATCTATTAACTTGGTAGGCCAACCAACAACCGTCCAGTTGAACCAACTCTCATAAAAGAGTCAGTTGTCCCATCACTAGGGGCCTGTGCGAAATAGGGGCTCCTCTGCTGATCTTGCATCACTTGGCACAAAATGAACAGTAGAGAAGTGACACGCTGGCTGAATGAAACCTATTACTGCTCAATGTCCAACTCTATAATACTCCAGTTCTTCTTATCAAATGTAACAGTCACTTAACTCATGGTTACAAATGTAAACCAGCACAACAATGACAATTACCAGGCAACAAAACACTACATTCTAAAAACATGTTTAATAAATGGAATTCATAAAGTTACATTTGTATTTCGAACAAACTGCAAACTTTTAAGCAAATTTTAACACAACTCTATTTACCGCCTTGCATCATGGGAATTGGCCAGCCAATGAACCAATAGCAGAGTATGCAGATTGGGGTTGGGCTAAATGTGGGCGGAGCTAAACGTTTGACTTTTGAAAAGCACTTTCCATTTCAATTTGAGAAGAGTGAATTTCACAAGTTGTTGACAGGTACTCCCTCCGCCGGGCACCAGTGCTTTCTTGTTCACCACAACACGTGTTATATTTTAGTAGAAATTTGAATAGGCTACATCACTTATCTGCGGTGTATAATTAATTTATTGTGTCCATGCTTTAACTTTGCCGTGGAAGAAGACATATTATTTTAAACTCGAAAGGCAGCTCTTTTGTGTTGAAACACACACACACACGCTTTTTTTTCAACTGATAACTTGCATACCAAAGTTCAATCAACACATACCTTTTTTTTAAATAGTCAACCCAATGAATAAATGCAAGTTTAACTTCAAAAACTCATAAAGTTGAGTTCAAAATACACAACTTGTAAAAGCTTGTTCAGTTAAAAATAAGAAATAAGTGGACATAACTAAATGGGTCTGTAATATTTTACAGTGTTGTGCCTGACTGATGGGGAAGTGACCAGTGTAGTCAAATGTATTATAGTGGGTGTACTGTATATTGGCCAGAATCTTCCTTTGGGGAAGGAGGGGGGGCATATCATAGTGGGGGGCCTGGGTGTCCTGGGAAGTTTTAAGCATCAACGACTTAATTTCCTGCATTCCAATAGCCTACTTTAATGCACCAATTTACGGTAAAAATACATTTATTCAGCCTATAGATTTTAAGAAAAAAGCACGGATGACAATTAAAAATGTAGGCTATCAAACATTTAATTGAAAGTAGCCTATGTTACGTGTCATTTAGCATTTTTAAGTGGTTAGCCTATAAAGAAATCCTATCACGTAGACTACACCACTGGAAGTGATATTGATAGGATAAGCGTTGTGATTTACGTAAAACAGCGTCGGCTTTTTTTGCCAGCTTTCCTTCCTGCATTTTGCCTGTAAAACCGTGTTTGTGTTCATCATATATTTATGTAGAATAAATAATTGTTTGCTCTTGTTTAAAATGTGCGGCTCTGGTGGATGTTTGCGATTGGTCGTGGTGCGCAAACACCACCTCTTTTATGTGAACGCGCGCGCCGCTGGATTGGGAAACCCTGGGTTGACTGAACTAATTAACCAACCACCGTCGTGACACAGCTTATGCGGGACCGCGGTTGTTAGGGTTAGTTAACCTGGATAACTGAAAGAAATCCAGGACATGTTGATCTTGCTTCGTAGTACAGGCCTCTGGTTTTCTTTAAGAAACCTCGAGTTTCTCTCGGTCTCCTCCCTCTGACACAGCGCGCTTTCATTTCCTCATTCATTCAGTCTGTATGAGGCGCATTTTAGCGCAGTTTGTCATCTGCATAAATAATACACAGGGTTGGTTTATTAACTGTGTTAGGCAGACTATACAACTTTTTTTTTTTTTTTTTTTTTTTTTCTCAAAACATGGCATTTCCTTTTTTCGACGATCCCGTTGATGAAGAAGCTGTATGCCTATTACTTCTCAGGGAGTTAAACATATGTTGGGAGATGATATTGAGGCCACGACTATAGATTTAAGCTATTTTCATTTCCAAACTACATATATGAACGGTATCGTTTTTCTTCCAGGTCTATCAGTTATGTAGCCTATAACCTTATCCGTCCTCATATCACTAATGTCGCCCATCGTGGACATGCTCTTACAACCCAGTAGTTTCTTTGTCGCATTACGTTTTTTTGCAAACTGCAGTTTTATTTACGACATTGGTGATGTTAGTAAAGCTACTGTAGCAAAGCAGCATCAGAAGAGTGTGACTCGCTCTGAAACGTTTTTTTTTTTAAATGTTTTTGTAGTGTTCCCTGGACACAAACCAGTAAGAGCCTTTAAAAAGGAGTTCCACAGTAGCCTATTGCAGGTGAATGATGTAAACCCTTTTGAAATAAAAGATTATGAATTATAATTCTGTTAATGATGGGGCTGCAGCCTCAGAATGGGATTAGTAGGCCTAAGAGTTTTTCGCCCACAGGATTGTAGGTTCAATACAATTTCACCAGTAGGCCTAATATTATAAATATATTACTTCAAATGTAATTGTTTAACAGTAAAATAACTGATAATTAAAGTTTTAAACTATCAATTTACAATTCAGTAATGAAAAAAACTGTTACCCATTGTTTTAATTGTGTTTAAAAGAAACAGGAATTTCAACGATCCAGCACCAAATCTACAGGTACATTCTTAAAAATGACCATAAAGTTGGATCAAAACCTCTCTAACACTTTCAACAAAAACTGTGAAATAGAGAGGCAGTACTGGTTTGAGAATAAACTGGTAACTCAGCGTAAAAACTCACCTTGCCCAGTGAGGACCGCACACATCAGCAGTATCCATCCAGTCCAGGCTGCCATCATGTGCGGTCACAAACGTTTTTGTCTTCAGTAAGAGCAGAGAGTCCTGCTGATTTAGCTTTTATCTAGTACAGTGGGTCTGTGTTTGCAGGTGTTGCTTCGCTGTTTTGGTTTTATTTAGAGGTTGAAAGTGAAATGTTTAAATGTCAACCTAGAAACAACAGAAAAGTCCTGCTGTCTTACTCATCAGTTAAAGGAATACGCCCCTGTTTGAACTTGGGTTATTCACCGTGTCCTTCTCACTGCCTACTCGTCAAATGTATGACACATAGTCAAGGAACCCTGGTGTCAAGTTTCAACGAAAGAGGTGTATCCTTGACTGACTTTAACTTGACACCAGGGTTCCTTGACCATGCGTCATACATTTGAAAGTAGGGCCTAGGGTTTGAGGCTGTGTTGAAACAACTGTCCTTGCTGCCCCAAACTGTTATTGTGACTAGTTTAGTTTTATCTGGATGCATGAAAGGAATTTTTAAGGAGGTGTACACCTCCTTAGAAATGAAGGCATGAAGAATAACCGGTTGGGGCAGCAAGGGCAGTTGTTTTGGTTTCACTGTCACATGTAGCTTTGTATCATCAGTGCTTGAATGCAAGATGCTGAACATTTTTAATAGGTTTCATTTAGATGTTGAAATGTTTAAATGTCAATCTAGAAAGAACTGTAAAGTCCTGCTGTCTGACTCTTCAGTTAAATGAGTTCACAGATTTTATATTGAAAGTCAGATTACTTGCTGCTGTTTTATAAAGGCATATTATTGACTCTTCCTAAATTTGGCCACCAAATACAAAAATATTTTATGTCTGAATAAATGCAATTATTGCACCGCATAAAAACAAATGTTTCACACATCCATTATTCAATAAACCAATCCATGCAAGACAGAAGAATTTAAATTTCTAAGCTCATAAATAAAAACACTTAATGAATTAACTAAGATTATGCTAAAATAAGCACTTATTAACGAACTGATTATGCTAAGATGTATTAGCAGTTTAAAATATTTGAAAGGAACCGTCTCTTATTTGCAGTTCACTGATTAAGCTGTCTGATTGCTGTGCGAAAGAAGCAGCGTAGTCCTTGATTTGATACTTCTGTATCTTTTCCTGGACTGCATGAGTGTGAACATGCCACGAGAGGATGAGTGGCGTCCTTTATGATGCTGTCTGCTCTACGCACGCAGCGCTCAGTGTGGATGTCCTGCAGACACGGCAGCAAGGCACCAATGGTTTCTTCAGCTGTTCTCACTATCCTGTTCAGTTTGTGGCTCTGCTGTGCTGTTACCAAACCGAGAAGAGATGCTGTGGATGAGAATAATGGTGCCTCTGTAGAACATGGGCATGGTTGGGATGGGATGGGGAGGTCCACCCTCTTCAGCCTGCGGATAGAGTGAAGGCCCTGTTGGGCCCGCTTAATGACAGCTATGTTGTCCTTGGAGGTCAGCTAATCCGTCAGATGGATCCCAGGAACCAGTCTTTCTAAAGTTACTTACCATCTCCTTGGTCTTATTGGTGTAATCTAATTTGGCTGCTCAGCCTGCTCTGTGCAATCAGGCCACAGTGTGGCAGTACCACATTGTCTTGGATGAGTCTCATCCTCATGTCATTTAAAGAAAAGAGGGGGAGGAGGACTAAAGGCCTGGCTCCGCCCTCCTACCTACTTCTGCTCAATTTTCTGGGTTTACGGTATATTCTTCGTTTTTCTCCGGCCAAATCTTTACCGGTCCAATCAGCGAACAGAGGGAGTTGCTGAGAAAGATGACATTGAGGTAATGCGCTAGTTTGAGTTGTAGTTCCATAATGGCGGCGGAGACAGATGCGAGCAAAGCCATTCGGTCCGTTGTGGCATTGCTGCCGAATATCCAGAAGTTAAAGCCAGAGCAAGAACAATCTTTGCTGAGTTTTGTTGGTGGCCATGATGTTGTGGCCCTCCTCCCCACGGGGTTTGGGAAAAGTTTGATTGTCCAGCTCGCTCCGTTAGTGGTGAAGGAGTTTGCTAAGGCTAACGCTAGCGATGCTAAGCAGACGTCACAACCGAACATTAGCGATTGGTTATGGCAGATCCAGAGTGGCTCTGGGCAGATCCAATAGTTTTAAACTTCAACAGAGTACCCGCCTTTAACTCTTATGTTTTCTCCTGTCAACCATGCACTCGTTGTCCTCCCTGGTCAAAATTGACCCGGTCTGTTTTGCAAGTTTATAAAGCATGAAGTATAAATTATTACCCAATTCTGTGTTACATCTTCTTAGCCAACTTCTTACCAACCTATTACCACTAGTTTTACACATATTTTTTTATTATATGTTCAAAAAACGCATTTATATAAAATTATACCTAATTGAGTTTAAAAAAAGCTGAAATTATGAATTATTTTGACTAACAGTTGTGATCAACAGGAACATATGTTGATGGTTATCACAGACTGGTATAAGTCAAAGTTTATTCAGGATACTGTTTTGAAACTATTTCAATTTTTTTTAATGGCAGCCAATAATCACACTTGTCCTCCCGGGTCAAAATTCACCCAGTCTGTTTTGCCTATTAATAAAGTATAAATTCTATTTAACATCTTCTTGACAACTTAATTCCAACGCATTACCACTATTTTTACACTTATTTTTTGGAATTTATGGTAAATAAACTTAATTTAATGAAATAATACCAAATTTTGGGAGTAAAATAAGCATAAATTTACCAATTATTTTCATTATAGTTAAGATCAGATGAATCTGTTTATGGATAATCACTGACTGGTATAGATTAGTGATTTGTCAGATTACTGGTTTGAAATCCTTTTATTAATGGCAGCTGTTTGGAAGATTCCAGCTCTGTCCTGCAGTTGCCACGCCCCCTATACTTTGCCACTCAGTTCCATCTGTAGTTCACATCACCTGCAATCAATCTGCCTCAAGGGGTCTGAAATTGTCATCGTAGGTGCATGTCCACTGTGAGAGACATAATCTAAAAAAAAAAAAAGAAAAACAAGAAATAACAATGTATGTTTTTTTTTTTTTTTTTTTTAACTATTTATTTGTATGATACAGCTGCAAATAAGTATTTAAACACCTGTCTATCAGCTAGAATTCTGACCCTCAAAGACCTGTTAGTCTGCCTTTAAAATGTCCACCTCCACTCCATTTATTATCCTAAATTAGATACACCTGTTTGAGGTAGTTAGCTGCATAAAGACACCTGTCCACCCCATACAATCAGTAAGAATCCAACTACTAACATGGCCAAGACCAAAGAGCTGTCCAAAGACACTAGAGACAAAATTGTACACCTCCACAAGGCTGGAAAGGGCTACGGGGAAATTACCAAGCAGCTTGGTGGAAAAAAAAGGTCCACTGTTGGAGCAATCATTAGAAAATGGAAGAAGCTAAACATAACTGTCAATCTCCCTCGGACTGGGGCTCAATTGTGTGTGTGTGTGTGTGTGTGTGTGTGTGTGTGTGTGTGTGTGTGTGTGTGTGTGTGTGTGTGTGTGTGTGTGTGTGTGTGTGTGTGTGTGTGTGTGTGTGTGTGTGTGTGTGTGTGTGTGTGTGTGTGTGTGTGTGTGTGTGTGTGTGTGTGTGTGTGTGTGTGTGTGTGTGTGTGTGTGTGTGTGTGTGTGTGTGTGTGTGTGTGTGTGTGTGTGTGTGTGTGTGTGTGTGTGTGTGTGTGTGTGTGTGTGTGTGTGTGTGTGTGTGTGTGTGTGTGTGTGTGTGTGTGTGTGTGTGTCTAGTAAAATTCAAAGATGATGTTTAAAAAGTGCAATCCACATGTTTACATATGTTTTATTACAGTAAATAATTAAATCTAAATACTAAGTGTGGTAAAGCAACAGATTTGTTTTTATATTTCTGCAATCTGCACTTTAGTTTGTGTGATTTATTTCTGACTTTCGTAGGAGTGTTTACACCAAGCATGGTCAGTGCTCAATATACTACTGTGATTGAAGTAGTTAAATAAGATAAGATGTCATTCATATAAATTCATGCATCACCTAATTTCATCACATACAGGCCTGGCCTCCAGGAAAGAACAGTTTGTTTAATCTATCTAATTGTGTGTTGTTCGTACTATACAATGATTTATTGTTTCTTTGTTGAATAATACAGAAGACAAAGAGCTTAAAAAAATAATCCCATATTGAATCTCAATATTTGGGAAAGAAATGGTGATGGCGCAGTGGATATGAACACGTTCCTTTGGTGTGGGAGATCCGGCTTTGATTCCCACTGCGATACATCAACCAATGTGTCCCTGAGCAAGACACTTAACCCCTAGTTGCTCCAGAGGCGTGCGACCTCTGACATATATAGCAATTGTAAGTCGCTTTGGATAAAAGCATCAGCTAAATGGCATGTAATGTAATTTCTGAAAAATTATCAGTATTACAGAGAAGATATATGTTAAATGAAGTTTGTGTTGCATTAAAATAGGGTTTTCAAAGAAATGGTACAACAGGGACAAAACCATGCTTCAAAGCTACAGTGTAGCAAAACTTTCACCACACAAACCCCGCTAGAATCATCGTGATGTTATAAATAATTTTGTGAAATTATTTAAAAGATAAGATATCCCAAAACAACAGAAAAAGAAATTAAGAAGTTGTAAGTTGAAACCTGTGCTATGGCGCTACAATGTGCTGTAGGAACAGTGTCACTAAGATGACAACCATTGTAAGTTCAGTTGCAACAGTTGATGGTGTGGAAGTTGTATTTGGAGCTGCTGTGGAAGTTGTATTTGGAGCTGCTGTGGAAGTTGCGTTTGGAGCTGCTGTGGAAGTTGCGTTTGGAGCTGCTGTGGTTGCATTTCCAGGGACAGAGCTGCGACACACAAAGCTGTTTTCCTGGTCGGTGCCACTGGATCTGAATGTCACGAAGTGAACATTCGCGCCCATCACTTGATCCATGATCCAAGTCTGGAACTCAGACACTCGGGCATAAACCTCAGGAAAACCAGCTAGGGCACAAGGTATTCCAAAACTGGTAAAGCCAGCCTGGATCCACATTGAGGATTGTTTGCATTGCAAAGGTCCACCGGAATCCCCCTGAAAACGGAGAGACAAAACCCAAACTGTTAATTAAAGCTGCGAGCAGCGATGGACGGGCCCGCGCGCCTCTGCGCCCGTCGGGGTTACCAGCGGACGGCGCTCCTTGCGACCGTGCATTTGCGCGGCACTTAGACGCCACAAACCGTCACCAATGAAAAGGGAACTCTCCGCCGAGTTCAACGATACCTCACACAAGACTATACGTCATACGGTTAATTAGCTGTGAAAGGGGGCATGGCTAAAGCATAGGGGGTGGGTCCAACCATCACAATTAAAAATGAAGCCTCTGCTGAGATGAATGATACCTCACACAAGACTCTACCTTAAATGGGTCAGCATGTATGAAAGGGGGCGTGGCTTAACCATATTGGGTGGGCCAAACCATCACCAATGAAGAAAGAAGTCTCTGCTGAGTTCAATGATACCTCACACAAGGGTATACCTTAAACGGTTCAAATAATATGAAAGGGGGCGTGGCCTGCGTACGTGGGCGTGGTTATATTATAGGGGGCGGCTCAGTATCACACGTAGACCACACATTCTGAGTTTCATGCAAATCGGATGTTTGTCATATAAGGCAGATTTCCTGTTGCCAGCGGGGGGCGCTATGACCAAAAGTAAATTTTGGCCTGTAGGTGTCCTCAGGCCTGGACCCTTGTCAATTGTGAGAAATTTTGGGCAGATACGACAACGTACACTCAAGTTACAACAACTTCTTTGTTCATCGCTAAACACTCAAAATGGCCACCACGCCCACACCGTAAGATGAAAAGTTTTTCTTTTAATAACTTTTCATCGTTAAGGTGTTGGTATGGTACAGACCAAGTTTGAAGTCCATCGGATGAAATCTCTAGGAGGAGTTCGTTAAAGTATAGCACCTTGACTTTTAGGCCTACTTCCTGTTGCCACTAGGGGGCGCTATGACTAAGTAAATACCAGCCTTTATTTGTCCTCAGGGTTGGACTCTTATGAATCCTGAAAAGTTTTGAGGTAATCGGACAACGTACACTCAAGTTAGACCCACTTCCTGTTTCGGCGGCGAAACGCACAAAATGGCCGCCCTGCCATGGCCACGCCCTATGACAAAGTTTTTCTTTTAACAACTTTTCATCTTTAACATCTTAAGATGGCACAGACAGAGTTTGAAGTTGATCGGATGAAATCTCTAGGAGTTCGTTAATGTGGAAATGGCCAAAATCACACTAATTTCGAACATTTAATTCAAAATGGCAGACTTCCTGTTTGGTTTAGGGTATGGCTCTATTGAAGTTTTTTTTTTTTTACATCTTGACATGTTACATATGTCTACCAATTTTCGTGAGTCTACGTTAAACGCACTGCAGGGGCTCCACTTTCTAGGGGCGCTAGCGAGCCATTTTTGTGCGCCTATTCCCGAAATCCTTAAAATACGTAAATTTTCACCAGAATTGATGCGGCTGCCAAATTTGGTAAGTTTTTGAATATGTTAAGCCCCTCAAAAAGCCAATTTATTTGACGGGAAAATAATAGAAAGATAATAATAATAATCCTTCAGTTTCAATAGGGCCTTTGTCGCTGTCGGCGCTCGGGCCCTAATTAATGCTGAAAAATGAGACTGTAGTGGTCTTCTCTAGCCTGGCACACTCTCACTGACAATAACATTTTAAGAAGAAAAACAAATCAAAAGTATTCAGTACAGCTGCTTCAAATATTACAACAATTGGTTGTTTTAACCTGGCATGCTCCTTTGTTCTCTTGTCCTGCACAAATCATTTTGTCAGCCAGAGAGAGAGGGAGAGAGAAAGAGATACACAGAGAGAGAGAGAGATACACAGAGAAAGAGAGAGATACACAGAGAGAGATGTATAGAGATATATACATAGAGAGAGGAAAAAAAAAATATAGAGAGAGCTATATATAGAGAGAGAGAGCTATATATACATAGAGAGAGATATAGAGCTTGCCATCAGTAATGTAATGCATGTCTTTAGAATGCAATGCCCCTGAATGTTAAAGTCTCTGTTGGTGTAATGGTCAGGTGTCCCTATACTTTAATCCTTTATATTTACATCGACATCCATTCAAAGTCCACAAGTTTTCTCATGAGTGTGCTCACATGTGGGTGGATGCCTCCCAACTGTTTCTTCTTTGATTTGGAGCCCACCTCAGGGTTAATACCCAAGAAGCACCTGTAAACAATATGACAAGACAACAACTTTCAGTATTGCATGTTATATTGCTCATTATATTTTACAGTTAGAAGGAATGCTCCAGAGTAAAAACAACCGTGGGTCTATTTATGGCTGATAATTGGTTAAAACTTTCATTTGGGAGAAAAATTACGTTAATCGAAGTTTTGTGAAAGACCATTATTTACATTAGCAAAAAAATACTTTATAGCGTGTTGCAGTGGGAATACGTCCATGTCAAAATAAATTGCTATTTATTATTATTATTATTATTATTATTATTATTATTATTTATATTATTGCTATATGAATTTGAGTCAATGGAATGCTAACGGGAGGTGATCGTTTTGTAGCGTCAAAATGGCGCCATAGGAGGTTCGAGTTCTGAGGCGAAACTTACCCCCTTGGGGTGCGCGCATCCAGACCCTTACCGTGTTGTTGTAGGCGTGTGTATATAAGTGTGTGTGTGTGTGTGTAATGTACATTTGAGTGTTTCAATACCTTTGAATAAACTCCAGAGTACATGAGCCGTCCTCAGGATACTGCAGATTAAAGTTATAATAGCTTGCAAAAACGGCTGCTATCCCATTGATGAAGCTGTCGTCTGGCCCCATCACCTCTTGTCCTTCAGTGGATAGCATCCAAGACTTTGGCTTCATCAGGTCACCTAAAATGAACAGATATAGAAGTGGAATGTTGAATGAACAAGAGAAGAATGTTTCTGATTTTGATATCTAGCAACACTGCCTTTAAACTGTGAACCCACTTGTTACTGATCTAACAAGATCATCTACTGATTTAGTCTCTCAAACAGCTAAAGCTACAGAACATGCTTTGCTACCCCACCCCTTGAATGCAGGATAATTCTGAAAATCTCTAAAGCCATTGACTGTATAAAATTACTACAGTAATTAAAAAAAAAAAAAAAAAAAAAAAAAAAAATCCTAAAGGAAACATTGTGCTAGAAAATATGAATATGAAGTCCAGATATAAATAGTACCTTGGATAATCAAACAGGGGGTGCTTGGTAGCATCACTGTTCTCTGCACATCAGCGGCTGTGGCACACGGCTGTAAAATAAACCTTAACTGTAACATATTTATGGTAGCAGATTCAAATACATAAGACAGTTCACTGGTCTCCTGACAGAGGGTAATCAGAGAGAATGTTATGTATACTATCTAGTATAAACACAGACTGCTTTTAAAAAATATTTTATACACAACTTACATCAGTCTCAAGCACGATGGCACTCTTGGGCTCCTTAAAGTACGCCAACAGGAGCAGGAGGATACATGCAGCCTTGTCTGAAGCCTCTGGCTTGAAATTATTCAGGACGTCCTCAATCTCTGGATGGCGTTTGAGTTCCTGGCAGAACCGAATAAGTGTACTGCCTCTGTTTTTTAGGGCCTCTTGCAACTTAATAAGGATGGAGATATCTGTCAGCAGACTAAAGTCTGAGAGAAAAGAAAAGACAATTCTTCCTTAATGTCTGAAATGGCAGGTGAAGGCAAACTGTTGAGGTACCGCCGCTGGATGACGTATGTCTTCTCAATCAAAGCTTCAGCTCTCCCTGCCCCGCTCATTCCTTCCTCTGAGTAGATGTTGTGCAGCTGCCTTTTCATTTCATCTAAGGTTGCCTCGGTCTCACCAGCAGGATGTTCTTAAGGACACCACCTCACACATCCGTACCGATCCACAGGGCCTCTTGCCATCACTCCGGTTTCCTCAGCCACCCTAGTGGTGGGCTTTTTCTTTCTGCGTCTCTGTGCAAGAGTATTGTTTTTATTTTTATATTCCACTCTCGTTTTAATCTGCTGAAGAAGAGAGTGACAGCCATCTCCAAGAATGTCTCCGTTTCTACCAACATCAACAAAACTTTTGGGATAATCCCTTACAATGCCCCGGACAATGCTGTGACATGTTGCTCTGGTTGGGTTCTGATCATGCTGAAGCATCTGGTCCACGACGGCCTTCACCATAGCTTGTCTGTCCCCTGGTGATGGTCTTGTTTGATTGTCCACTGCTGTTTGGATTGCTGCTGGCATCTGGTCCCACTTGACATGGAAGTCTGTGTACCATGACCTGCCAGGTAGTTTGGGTGAAGATAATGCGTTCAGAGAGCTTTGGGAACCCAATGACGCCCGACATGGACTACTTGGGCGGGGTGGAGAGGCTACTGAAACACATTCTATTTCAAGCACCGGAAGTCCTACAAGTGAGAGGACAAGAAATTGTGAATAGATAAGAGGTAGATAAAGTATACTGAAACAAACAAACTTCACAGGTTGCAGAGCAAAATTATTAAAATGGTACGACTTGTACCATTCTGCTCTTATAGACCAACTGTCCATTAGCATCTCTAATGTTTAGGTGAAGATAAGAATTCTAAAAATACTTAATATTTAAACTTAGTGTTTTGGGTTTGTTCAATCGATGACCTAAAAATATGGATTTACCTTCATTCATAAAAACACTTAGCAATTTTCGACACTGGATTGGTCTGAGGTATTGCTCCAGATCCTTCTCTTTTACCAAAACAAGGTCTGCCCTGCTTTCCACACCAAGCTCTTCAAACCCATCCAGCAAGGAATTCAGGGTTTCAACAGGGAGGCCCGGTAAAACTGATGAGACCGCTTCTTTTATGGCTTGGCGATCCATTACCTACAAGACTATAGAATGACAAACATACAGTTAGTAACAACATTATTCATACTCCTGGCAAATATTGATTTTAATGTTGATTTTCTCTTGAACGGTCTGAATTCTATCTGAATTTCATTCATGACTACAAAATAAGTGAATTTGACCAGAGTAGAGACACCATTGTTTTTGCATCACGTATAATAAAGGGGCGGAGCCCCAAGAAGAATCAACAGGGTCTTATCAATTACCATTTGTTTGCATTTGGCTGGATAGTGAAGCAAATCTACTTGCATAGTAATTGTTTATTAAAAGTTTGGTCTGGTGGTCAGCAGAAATGACAGCACCTATGAACTTCACACAGCTGAACAAAGCTTACAACAATTATAGAACAGCAGAGACAGAATAGACCTGCATATTGCATGATGGGACTGAAAATTAAATAAACGAATTAGAACTAGGCTATAATGTATATGTTTGAATGTATGTGTGTTCAGTTGGTTTGAACAAACAGCAGCAAGAAATAGTCTTTTACTGCTATGTGGCAACAGGCTATCAATTTCCTTTTGAATAAGTAAAGTTTGACCAATATGCCGCCAAAGCCTATGCTACTCATAACCAAGTCCAGTAGGTTAAGTTTTAAAACAGGCTATTCTTAGAAAAATGTATTCAAAAACACTCAGTACAGGCAAGGAGATGGTAGAGAAGAGATAACGCTGATTTTGATCAATTCATGCGGTCATGGTGTATTGAAGTTTTTATTATGCAACATTAGTTTAAAATGTGATTTAGTAACTTAGATTTCTGAGTAACCTAGACACATAGCAACACAGGTTTAGATAAATTAGAGAATTAGGCTAAAACAGAATAGAATGCAGCATTGTTGCTCCTTGGGTATCAAGGCAGTGGCAAATTGATGATATATTACGTGGTTTCAAAAACTCCACCAATCGCCTCGCCAAATTATTTTAACCTAAAAGATTCCTTACCTTCTACCTTCACTAGTCACAACCGTCCGGTCTGCTCTTGTCACCTGCCTGTTTAAAGTGCCTCTGGAAAAGAATGGTGGAGAGCAATTAGTAACAAGTCAAATACTTTGTAAGCTGGAAGAGGATAGTAGTCAAGCAAATCCTCATGCTTGATGCAAACATAATCCTCTTTGGCTACTCCTAGTTCACAGTAGATGCCCACGTCTCTCAATTTAACAAAAGTATGTTTCTTTGTCACAAAATAAACAGAGTCATGGTGAACAATGACAAAGTTAATTTTTCCAAAGTAAAGTTCTTCATCACTGTTCCCAAGTAAAACGAACATGCCTTTTCTGTACACAGTGCCTTTCACTGTGACACTGTTACAAGCCACTGATGACTCAGACTCAAAGTTAAAACTGGCTACAGATGCCCTGATCATGTCATTGTAATCGTTTACATAAAACTCTGTACCCCTTTCTACTTGTATAGCTGGAGGGAACAGGTTTCCTGAACTCAAGTAGGCTTGCAGAAGTTGATGTCTCTCTGCCAGCGTTCTGCAAAGATTTTTGAAGTTGTGTAATTTTCTGGCACACTGCTTGAAATATGTGTTTGCTCTCAAACCTTAGAGTCCACAGGCGGATAAGTGGGCCAAAGTGTATGATAAGCTCTGGATAATGGCACAAATAATGGTGTTTGGGCTTCAGGGAATGATCAGGGAATAACCTTTTTCTGAAGTAGATGTACTGTTCGATGATGACTTTTAGATATCCTACTTGGCCAGCTGTAATGGTTGGTGCACAGACAAGTTCCACTATCTCTCTCAGTTGCAATATGAGCTGCAATACCTCATTGTCACAAGCATCTTTAATCCTGTAACTCACCAAGAGAGGTAGCAATCTAAGAAAGCTCCAGTTTTGAACTGCATGCCCACTTAATCTCTCACTGCCAGGAGAGAGGTCTGCCGGTTTGTCTCTGCCATCATTTCCTTGATATTTGAACTGATTCTTACACCGATTTAACTGCAAGTAAGTGAAATGCTTCTTCTTAACTAAATGACCAATGAACAAAGCAAGGTCATATGACACAACACCCTCAAACAAGTCATGACCTAGGCATGGTGGGAGGCCAGGATGGCAGACATAAAAATGAGCAAGCTGGTTAAAAGGTGAGTCAGACTTGATACCACATACAGAGTCTGTACCAGTAGTCTTTAAATCTTGTATATGACTTTGGTAGGACTGTACTGTTCTTGTGGTACCACACAACTGTGGTTCATTCATAAATGTAAATCTGTCTGTCACAGTAGCGACAGAAATGCTTAGCCCTACTGAAATTTTCCACAAAGCCCCCAACAGAATGTGATCCTAAATTGTCTCCTGCCAACGCAACCAAAGAGACTCTGACAACGCTGCCATCACCGATCACAATACCACTCTCTTCCAGGACTTTGAGGTCCTTCAACAATGACTCAAAAACTTTGTTCATCCCAAAGTATTTAAAGTCCTGCTCCCTACATAGTAGGACAAGTTGCGTTTGATCAATAGTGGATCTATTGTGCGGCAAAATGTCAGTCAGGGTTGAGTAAACAGCTAACACTTTGTGTTTCTTTTTCCCTGAACCAAGAGGGTTCACAACCTCAAATGCATCTTGGTATAGTATTAAACCAACCGATGAAGGCTCAGCTGTCAACAATCAATTACTCTGAATTCCTTCTCCATCCCTAACATCCTGATAGACTTTATAAGCACTGGGTTGCAAACGTGTCAAAGTGTACTGCTCTGTACTGCCAATGTTTCCCTTATAGGTACATACTGGGCAAAGCACTTTTGTCGTTTTCATCATTTCCCAAAAATAAAGGCACAGGATCAACGTAGTTGAAACCCGTTTTAAAAGCCTCCTTCCTCTTTACATCTGTGCTCAGAGCGCCCCTGTTATAAAGCCTGAGTAGATCCCCTTTGTTTAGTTCTTCAATTATGTTGCTTATTGTGGCCTCTGGAATTCCATGTACCTTTTAATTTTTTACTCAGAATGTTAAGTGAATGTAAGAGACCAATTTCATGGGCATTTTGGAAGTCGTCATTTATTGTTTGAATGGTACTCGCTGGTAACAATAGCTTAGCTTGTAATTTCAAGTAAAGAAGTGTAAGGTTGTGTAAAAAGAGGGCATCATCCACAGCAAATGGCACTTCTAGCTCATGTTGTTCCTCTGAAATGTCTGAACATGACTGACCAGGCTCAGGCTGACTCAAAGGCTCTGTGGGAACAGACTTTTCTAGTACCGAATCATCTAGATCCTCTACACCTCCACTTGTATGCTTCCTGGAAACATGTGAGGCAAAACTGGAAGCAATTGTAAAGCTGCAGTTGCAGCCTCTAAATGGGCATTTGATTTCCAACCCTTCTGGTAAATGTGCCTTCAAATGCTTTACAAGGGAAGTTATAGTGCCACACTTGAATGCACAGGGCTGAGACACACACTTTAAGAGTGTGCCAGTTGGCTTGAAATGCCACTGGGAAGATCCTGTAGCTTTGTGGTCTCTATACATATGAGTTTTTAAAACAATCACTTTGCTGTACATACAAGTACAGTCAGGAACACGATACTGATAATTGGGAGTGTTACTGTGCAGCTTTGTGTGGTGAATAAACTAACAGTCTCAGACACATGCTCACACAAACTAAATTTACAGTGAAACATTGTTCACAAAATGGCGGGGGAAAGGATTTAAATGAACTGGCTAGCAGGAGTATGAAACATGCTGAGCGAAAAAAAAAAAAAAACGCGAAAAAAAAAAACGGAGGGAAAAGGGAGGATTTTGGTAGATAAGTAGATAATGTCTGATAAAACGAGAAAAAGGGACTGGTATCCGAAGTAAAATTATATTTAACGTTACAAGTACACTGAACGGACAAGGGGCAACCTGCTATTTCACCACAATAAGGGAGTCTGAGAACGGTGGAGGTCTGCTAGCTAGCTAACGTTATAGCTAGCTAGCTAGCTAGTAAGCTAGCTATATATATAGCCCTCCGTTGCTCAAGTCCAGGGGGACTGTCAGTATGTCGTTCTGGATAAAAGTGTCCGCTAAATAAATAAATATATGACTGAGCCTGAAAATGTGGTGACAGGGTCTGATAGCAAGCTAGCTAGCTAACCAGCATGAAAGTCAGTCCACTAACATTAAAAGTTAAATCAAAAAGCAAAGAATTCTTCAGAATACCTATTAAATTGAATTACAATCTACCATATAACTCTATTGCCTTCTTTTACTTGACTTTTTTCCTTCAACTTGACGTAGACCTGATCGTCTGTGACAGAATCCAATGAGTTTGGCTTCTGACGAAATCGCCCCACAATGCAGTGCGTTTCAAGTGAAATTCAAATTTCACAATAAGATGCTGTACTGTGATAGAGAACATAGTCTTACATTTATTTCACAGTAAAAGTCTGAATACAATATTTTATTGTGAAATAATACTGTTAAATATTGTGAAATCACTGTAATAACAGTGTAGCAGCTCTGTAAAGCTTAATTTATGGTCGCCGCAGTGTTCCTGGCGTGAGGTACGCGCGCCATAAAATGACCAATCTGCTCCTAACCTTAACCACTCAAGGTCAATGCCTAACCCCAACCAATCAAACTGCTTGAAACCACACACACACACACACACACACACACACACACACACACACACACACACACACACACACAAAAAAAAACGTGTTTTACTCACGCCCAACGATTCACAAACAAACTCAGTGTGGTTTGCAAATACAAAACATCATTCACAAACTAATGCATTTTGTTCTGCAAATAAGAAACCTACCTATCAAACAAATACAGTATGTTTTACACATACAAAAACGTATTTCTTCAATGACAAAAAATATCCTGCAAGTACAAACTAAAATCTTTCAAGTACAAAAAAAAAAATCCTACAAGTACAAAACAAATTCTACAAGTACAAAAAACTGTCACGTGACTTTTGGCACTAACTTACCGCCTTGCTGATCCACACACAAATGCCCTCAGATTCACACACAAATGCAGGTACATTTTCTAACAAATGTCCTGTAATTCACACTCCACAACAGCAGGTGGCGCTGTTAAGTAAATTTAAGCCTACCAGGACCATAGATATATACACGCGGATTTTTTTAAACATTATGGTGCATAACTTACTGGAACAAAACTGAGCAAAGTGTTGTTGCTGATGACAAAACCACTGATTTTATATATATGTATATTGAAGCGATGCTGGCGTTAAAGACCCACTGATCGTTGTCTGATTCTCTGAAATGAATGCCGGCATTGCATTGCGGGAAATCGGCTTTGCATGCGCCCAACTCTGATCATATCGTGTTCTGTATTACAGCATAGACCTACTGTAATATTTCACCAGTAATAAGACCAAAATATTATTAAAGTAAAGAAATGCATACTATGATAATATCTACATATATGTTGCTAGATGTAGTATTATAGTTTAAAAAAATATCAAAACAACAAAGCAGCTTCCCTGGCCGAAATAGACCGAAATAATAACATTAAAAGAAATACAATTAAACCATGATAAGATCTGGTGAATAAATGTTGATTAAAACAGTGGTTATTGCGCTAAAAATACCAATAATAGCCTTAATCAACCCTTAATGGTCTAACGTGTTGCTAATACAACATTGCTAACATGTCACATTACTTTTTGTCAAAGTAACTGTTATGTGTTTTACCCTTTTCTCTTTTACTCTCATGGACTCTGGTGTATGTTTACCATATTACAACCTAAAGATCAAAATGGACAGAGCTTGAATATTATAGATATAACTAACACATTTGTGTTTTATGTTCATTGTAGCTGTAACTGACTCACCTATTGGAAAAGTGTCCTTTAACTCATCTGTTTGTAAGATCCGTGCTCTATTTCAATGTGATTTTGTTTCTGTTTCACCTGGAATAGCTTATTGAAACAATCGTGTAATAAGTTTATGCTGGAAAAAGGTTTGGACTCCCCCACAAAAATTACTTTTGGTCAATAAGGTTAAAGAAGTTTCATTCAAAATGATTGATCGGGGTTATCTGGTTAGATCATTTTATTTGTCAAATTCAAAAATGATATTGACCTGAGATGTGCCTTCTGTGACTCACATACTGAAATTATTGCATCTGTTCTGGAGATGTATACATACCCAAAAACTGTGGCCACATATTTGTAGATTTGTCTTTAATAATATTACCTGTAACTTTGAACTTTTACTGGAAAATGTAATATTTGGTTTTGTCAGATATACTATACATGAGAGAGAATATTTTCTTATCAAACTCATAATAATCTTTGCAAAGTTTTAGATTCAATAAATGTAAATCTGCCAAAATAAAAACTCACTTTATTGTATTTAAAAAAGAAATGGAGCTATACATTAATTACTTCATCAAACAAAAAAAGCCATTAAAACTAAGATTGTGCTCCCTGTTTAATGTTTTAAATTAGTTTTATTCTCATTTCTTTGCTGACCTTTTGTGGCACACTACTACGCTGTGACAATTTGAGTGAGTGTGTCAGAGTTGGGCGTGCACAGAGTGCAGAGGTTGAGAGAGGGAGACCTGAACAGAGCACAGAAGCGTCTGTCTGCACACAGAGCTTTTCAGAGGGCACATGATTAAACGGCGTGAGAGGGGTTATTATTGCACGTTAATATGGATAAAAGCAAACCTGCAAATACATTTTATCGAGCATGGAATTGGTTTTTGTTTTCTCTGTGCTCAAAACAATTCACACAATTAACAATTACTTGCACAGGAATGAGGCACATATGTAACTCCATACTTAAGGAAGTCTAATCAGTCAACAATATCGGTTTTGTTTTTTTAGTCAGTGATTAAAATGTAATGTGTCAAATGTAGTTTTATTTGGTTGCTTGTTCTTAACATCCACTTCCTCATATTTTCACGGACCCCCATGCATTCATGATATGGAGAGGTGGAAAGTAACTCTGTATGTGTAACTGTCCATAAAATATGCCCAGCAGCACCTTTTTTTAAATTTAAGTAATTAACACGTTATATCTCGTTTATTCGGTCCGTACAAAAACCAAGGTGTTAAAAAAATGACACCTTGTGGTCTTCATCACTGTAAAATCTCATTCCTTTTAGAGACTAATGAAACTACTTTTTCTATCCTGTCTGTTTTGAAACATTTTTAACTAGATGTTAGGTTGAATAATGCCAGGTGAAGGTAGACTTTCTGATAAGATTACAGACTTCTGTCAACAAGGTTTGTTTTGTCAGTGCATGAATCTAAGATGCTGAATGTTTTAGAATAACACCTTTTTAGATTTCTGGACATTTAAAGGTCAGACTCGAAACAAGTACAGTCCTGCTGTCTCTCTAACTGTTGAATGAGTTAAAACACATATTGAAAATGTGTATATTGAAAAATCGGTTCCCTTGGGTTGCTGCTGTTTATAGTGGCCCATTATGGTCTATCCAGAATATGTTCATTCTGTCTTAAAGAGTCCTATTTTTGCCATGAATTATAGGCTGCTTATGTCCAAACTACTGTTGAGCTTGTGAGCAGGCGTGTGCAAAGGCACGGTACATTATATGCAGTCACAGCCTGCATGTATTAAGAGAGCTCAGTGCCCTACGCTCTATTGTAGTTTATCATTCACTTAAATTCTATTAAATGATATATTTTAATGTGACCTTTCCAATATTTTAAGCAATGCTTGAGCCCTACTGTGGTCTTACAGTGGGCGTTTCCCAATATGTGTTCTTCTATTGACTTGTGTGCTTGTGTCCCTGTGAAACGTCATCTCGTGTTGCCAAAGTACTGTCCCAATAGAGCCGAAGTCCCGCCCCTTCCGGTGGACCTCATGGGACCTTAAGTCAGAAAGAAATATGAACGGTAGTGAACGGGGAAAGGCAAATTATTTTTTGATCCCGTTTAAATTGAGCCATGGATTACAAATATGATGTTCGTCAATTTAAAAGAATTTTTCAACCGAAGAAAGTCTCAGTTACCCGTAGGTTTGTCGTAGTACCACTTAGTTTTGTGTGAAACCGCTCAGTGGACTACATCTCCCGTTTCACACAATCTACGTCACCTGGCTTGATGCTTGGTTTGCTCGCTAGCTAGCTAGCTTAGCTCTGTTCCACAACACATGTAACGTTATCTTAACTGCTGTGTTTTATCCAGTCAAGTGTTTTCAGCAGAGAAGCAAAAGAACAAGTGAGATCCTCTGCTCATTTGAGTAACGTTACATCCACGGTACGATACAAACAGACATCGTAGCTTCAGAGAGACGTCATCCATCAAGTTTGTAGTCTTTCTAATTACGTATTTTCACAATCTTATACTTCAACAGTTTAACAATAAACGGAGACTTGCTTCGGTTCAAAAATAATGTTTTAAATTGACAAACATCATATTTGTAATCCATGGCTCATTTCAAACTGGATCAAAAAATAATTATTATCTCTCCATTGACCCTCATTCATATTTTTTCGATAAGATAGGTCCTATGGACCGGAAGTAGAAGGGCGTGACTTCGGCTCTCTATACACAAGTTCGCATTTCGCCAAGAACAGTTAAAATTCCCGGATGTATTCTTGACACGCCCATTTACCGAGGATACACTTTTATATATGTCAATGAGGATACATCGGTTGGTAACTTGTATGAACTCAAGGGGGTAAGCTTTGCTTCAGAACTCGAACCTCCGATGGCGCCATATTGTTGCTACAAAGCGATCACCTCCTGTTAGCATTCCACTGACCGCCATTTTTTTTTTTCGTCACTTGACAGCAAATAACTTTACATCTGAAGCGTTTAAAGACTATATTTGTCCGTTGTTTATTTCTAAAGAAACACAACTATGTATAAAAGGCTCCATTGCCTTGTAGCTCACGTTATGGCTCCGTAGCAGATGTTTTTGTAAAAATAGGCTAACGATTGTGTCATAACCAAGTGACTTACTGTCGCACAGTAGAGGAATTACCGTATAGTACAGGAGAAGCTCGCAGGCAGTTTCGACTTACATGAGCTATTTAGGTTTAATTACTAATGTTAACTATCATTTTAGTTAGCAATAATTAGCCTGTGCTTATGTTATCTCCTTACATATACCTACACTCTCCATCTCTGTAAGATTGCAAATGATTGAGATTTCTCTTGGCACAGCTACCAGAAGACTTACAACTTTCAGACACGTTGCTCACGTCACATTTACGTTGTCTATCAGTTGGAGGCTGCGCAGTAAAGCAAGAGATCACCGGAAAAGTGCTTCTAATAGCCTTCATTGGTCTCCGTCCAGAGCAACGGGGTCTGTTGGTCCATTATATATATGTCAATGTATGAACTTCGCAGCACCTGTATCCCAACATTCATTTCGGCATTCAATGATGGTTGGATTTCCAGTACATAGACAGCCCAAAAACGGGCAGTCTTGCGAAAATCTTTGCCGGATTCACAATTTGCTCCAAAGTTTTCGGAGTTTTCAGAGCTTCATAAAATGACGCGGCCGCCAGCTTGCGCCTGCCGGGGCCGCTTGCTCAGTGCTCGGACAGTCACACTCGGAGATCCCGCTGTAAGACGGAGGTCTTTTAGACCGGTCCTGTAAATAAGAGGCTTTTATTTCGCCGTTTCGGATCGTTTGTTTAAATATCACAACACGTGGTTAACTGTCTTTTCGGAGTTAAACACACACACACACACACACAGCGTAGCAGGCAGAGGAGAGATATACCATAGATAGTTGAGTTTCAGTCTGTATGATAAATGAACAGTTGTACATAAAGTGGTAACATGCTATGGCATGTTATGTAGACTAAAGGGGAGACACCAACCTTTATAATTTGAATTTCTAATTTCCATCTCCCTGGGCATATACAGTGCACTACAATAATATAGAAATGATAATTCCACATAACACTAATAGGAACACATAGGACACACCAGTGCATATGCCTATTTATTTGTTTAATTTAAACTGACTTAAACTTATATGCTAATAATAGTAGGGATTGCGTTCCACTCTTTTGAATAAGTTAGGGGGTGTTTGAGCTAAACCATAAACAATAAAATTAAAGCTCAATTTGTTTTATTTTTCAATATTATTGCAATAGTTGTAGCATTATGAGGTTTTCTTGTCCGGAGATTGTTTTAATACAAAGTGGTTATATTGTTGTGGTTTTTATTTCTAGCTGGTATTTTGGAGCCTTGCAGGTAGCCTCTGTGCTGGGGGTGTTGAGCAATAACAGGAAGAATGCATCGTCTCAAACTGTTAACAGCGTTTTCTGTGCTTGTGAACTTGCGAGTTTATTCTTCCAAGAACAACCAGCAAGAACGTTCTCCCCAAGAACACAAGTCCATACTTTGCATTCTTGGTATTGAGAAACGCCCAGTGTGTCATCCTTAACCACCATGATCATGCATGTAACTGTTACATCTCAATCAACCGATGTAGCTTACTGTAACGCTTTCCAGTTACTCCCAACACTGGTAATACCAATACCACCAATTCAGACTAAAGTCATTTATTTCTTTATCAGATCTTGATTTTAGATTTGGAGTCTTTTATTTTAATCCATTGTGACCGATAAAGACAAACAGATGATTATTGTCTAAGGTTTATTTACTTACATTATTTCTGAAAAATGATTGGTATTACAGAGAAGATATATGTTAAATGAAGTTTGTGTTGCATTAAAATAGGACATTCAAAGAAATGTTACAACAAAGACAAAACCATGCTTCAAAGCTACAGTGTGGTGACACTTTCACCAAACAAACTCCGCTAGAATCATCATGTTATAAATATAATCTAAAATTATTTTCAAGACAAGATATCCCAAAACAACAGAAGAAGAAATTGTAAGTTGAAACCTGTGCTATGGCGCTACAATGTGCTGCAGGAACAGTGTCACTAAGATGACAACCATTGTAAGTTCAGTTGCAACAGTTGATGGTGTGGAAGTTGTATTTGGAGCTGCTGTGGATGTTGTGTTTGGAGCTGCTGTGGATGTTGTGTTTGGAGCTGCTGTGGATGTTGTGTTTGGAGCTGCTGTGGATGTTGTGTTTGGAGCTGCTGTGGAAGTTGCATTTGGAGCTGCTGTGGTTGCATTTCCAGGGACGGAGCTGCGACACACAAAGCTGTTGTCCTGGTCGGTGCCACTGGATCTGAATGTCACAAAGTGAACATTTGCGCCCATCACTTGATCCATGATCCAAGTCTGGAACTCAGACACTCGGGCGTAACCATCAGGAAAACCATCTAGAGCACAAGGTATTAGAAAACTGCCAATGCCAGCCTGGATCCACATTGTGGACTGTTTGCATTGCAAAGGTCCACCGCCATCCCCCTGAAAAGGGAGAGACAAAAACGGTTAATTAAGGCTGCAAAATGAGACTCTTGTAGTCTTATCTAGCCTGGCACATTCTCACGGACAATAACATCTTTAGAAGAAAAACAAATCAAAAGTATTCAGTACAGCTGCTTCAAATATTACAACAATTTGTTATTTTAACCTGGCATGCTCCTTTGTTCTTTTGTCCTGCACAAATCATTTTGTCAGTGATGTTTATTCCTTGTATTGGGAGGTAGTCGCAACTGCACTGCTTTTCTCCAATGACAGGAATCTGAACCTCCTGCAGTGAGTCAAAGGCTGCTAGGGGCTCTGTGGGAGAGAGGGAAGGACATAGTTTTTACTTTTGTTGCAAAGTTTTGCGACTAATTTTGCAGCGTATCTCTTGTCAAAAACATTTGTTGATCAAAGCCGTGTGCGTGTGCGCGTGTGTGTGTGTGTGTGTCTAGCAGCTCTGTAAAGCTTAATTTATGGTAGCTGCGGTGGTCCGGGAGTGAGGTGCGCGCGCCATAAAATGACGTCACCACGGCTGTTGTTTCTGCGTTATGGAACCCACACAACTTCTAGGCAAGACCCGACCTTCAATAGCATTCACACACTACTATTGGCTAGGCGTCCGTGCTTACGCAAGGTAAAGTAACCAGATTTTGTTCAGGTCATAAACTGTATTATATTAATGGACAAAGCATCCGGTTCGGCGAAGTGCTGCAAATACAGAAGTGCCTTAAACCTGCATTCTATCTGAATTCCAGCAGTGGGCAACACGTGCGGTTGCAAAACGTGGTCGATTTCTGTAGAAGTCTATGAGAAAGTGATCCACTTCAAACTTGATTTATCACCTCACTAAACATTTTCATAATGAGTTTATGGTCTCAAACGCTAGTTTAAGTCTTCTGCAATACAGAATGATGGTCTTGTTGATTTTACAATATGCAATAAAGCGGGGGGGTTTTAGGGAGTGGCTATGATGTGATTGCCAGTGAAAGTGTGTAACGTAATGTAGAGTGTAAGGGCTCCTCCCTCCTTCCTCCCTCTTGTCTAAAATCGTCACATCCGCAACCAGGATGCCTGCGCCTGTAACGGGAAACTCGACGACTCATAGCAGATCTCCACAAACCAATGGGTGACATCACACGTGCTCTGTCCATTAACATTATACAGTCTATGGTTCAGGTCCTATCCCCTGACTAATCGGCTACCCTTTTATTTTATTTATCCAGGTAAGTCGATTGAGAACAACTTCTCATTTGCAACGACGACCTGTCGGGACATTCCTAGATGTTAGGTTGGATTCATAATAATGTGTCGTTTTCAGCGCAAAGGCTCCAAAGCTGTCGCGGCGCATGGTTGTGCAGCTCTGAATTTTTGTAACCTGGAGAGCTGCGCTTTTAGTTAAACACATTTTGCTGAAGAGTGTGGAAAAACATGAGAGATCGTTATGTCAAAGCTAAAAAAAACAGCTTCATGGAAAGAGTGTTCTTAACAGTGTTACAGGCAGACAGTAATTTCGATTTGGAGATAAACAACAGTCACAATGTAATGTTAACATGATGATTAGCGGTTACTTTCTTGGGTTGTGATGCCAATACTCACCATCCTTTCCAAGTCTGCCCCAGCCAGTGGCCCAGCAGGGGGTGGAGTTGTAAAACTGGCTGAAGTTACTTGCCAGGCAGACAGGTCTGATGTAGTCAGTGAAATTGACAGGGCTGCTGAGCTTCATTAGGGCAATGTCGTTGTTGACCGGAACATTGTTGTAGTCAGGGTGGATGATGATCTGGGACACGGTGCGGTTCACCTCATGAACATTGGGGCCAGACTGAGTCTTTCTTCCGAAGTAGAGAATCCATACACTAGGAAAGTTTCTGGATGAATTAAAAAAAAAGACTAATTGTGAAGAAAACTAACAGGTTGCATCAAGTTTTATCAGAACTAAACTTGTGGTGTATCAGTAAATGTCAGTTTCTCAATTCAGTAAAAGCAGACTGCTAAAAATAAAAGCAAAGCAAGAGACCGTTCCCTATCACTCTACTCGTACACCTGGTCTTCCCTGCTCTGTCTGTCTGTCTGTGTTTTTGTACTCAGCCTGTGTCTTTTTCACTATTGTATAGTCAGGAAAAAAATTTTTGTTGCTTGTTATCGTCCCAGCAATGTTGTTTTTGTGCATGTCCACCATGTATGTCTTTGTTATTGTGCCCTGTTTGTCTGGTCAGACAGTTCAGCTATGTGTTTAATTGTGTTGATCTCACCCAACTGTTCTTGTTTTTATGTAATTGTCTGTTAGCATTAGTATAATCGACTTTTGTTGTATAGGGCCACATCTGTATGTTATTATTGATAGCCTAATCGTTTTATTTAACTTTAGGGTGACCTCTTACCACCAGTCCAGGGACAGCGGATGTAAAATAGCCTCCAGGCTAATTCTGGCCCATTTTACTTTTACGTATTATTAGTGTGTATTGTCCCTGCCAAATAAACCTGAAATTAATAAAAAAAAAGAAATAAATTTCAGGTTGGATCAGACTTAAATTGCCATGGGTTGCTCTGTGCAGAAATTGGATCAAACCTCAGGACCTGAAGGGATCAAAAACAGTCACAGCAACATGCTGTTAATTTGGTCAGGTAGTCTAATCTTTCAGTTGGGTGTTGTATTAGCTAGTAACCACAGTTGTCCTTGTTGGAGCATTATCTATCCGCACTCTTTTTATTATTAAAGTTATTTTGTTATTGTTGCTGATTTTGTAGAATTTAGTTTTTCTGCAAGCATGTTACAGCTAAGTAAGCTAACCAATACAGGTTAATGGTCTGAATTGTTCCTAATACAACATTCTAAACTAACATGTCAAATTACTGTTGGTGAAAGTAACTGTTATGTGTTTTACTCTTTTCACTTATGGACTCTGGTGTAGGTTTACCAGAGTCTGTTTTACCTCAGTTAACACAGCTCTTTGGAATACTATTATAGACATGGCTAATCCATGTATGTGTTTTTTATGTGCATTGTAGCCCCAGAAAACCAATTCTACTGTTAAGTTAGATTCCTGTAATGCTGACGTAAACCAGGCAATGGCTACCAATTGTTTTTTTAGCTAATAGTGAAGAGTGACTTTGTTCTTAACCATAGGGTTTTCCATCACAGAGTTCAGTAAGGCAACAGATGCAGGAGCACTTACAATATGATGCAGCTGGCTGCTGTGAGTACCCACTGGTCACTGATGAGGGTCCCGCCACAGATGTGAATCGCTGCAAAATTAATGTGCATGCTAACCTGCCAGGGCCATGCCCCAGCTGTGGCATTCTCACCACCCACTATCCTTGTGTTCAGAGGTGCCAGCCCACAATCTGACAGAGCAAAGACATTTGTGTGTCAATACACATGACGTTAATTGAGGCTGTATCATGTGTGAAGCTAAAAGTGTTTTTCATTTGTAGTTGTGTTCATTGTTACAGTGCATCTCTGGAATATATGACATAGGACTGTGCTTACCCTGAGCCTTTGACCCTGTAGGAAAGAGAAAGAGTTGGTGACATCTGTATGACTCAGTGTTTGTGTGTTTAATGTTGTTAGACCTAACAAAGCTTTCCATGAACAGGATACAAAAACAAAGGAAACTTTGACTTGATGTGGAACTTTATTTGATCTCTGCCATGCAAATGAAATGCTGACATTTAATTTGTGCTATAATATAGAAGGCAAGTTTGACATCAGTGTACAGTTAAATAATTCCAGATGTGGTCAGAAGAGTATACTCTCACGCTCCTGGTAAAACTAAAGATTGAAATCTCATGGCCAAAATTCCAAATGAGTTGATGTTTTTGTTTCTCAAGGTTTTTGGTAACCAAATTGATTTGTCTTAATTGCTGAAGACTGTAGCTCAGAGGCTTCCCCAGGGTTACTAGTGGAGTGTTTTATTTAATATTTTGAATCCAGTTTTTTTTTTACTATTCATAACGGAAAAAAGTGTCAAGATGGACTGTCCCCACCCCAAGATTTTTCTGGATAAAGGTCCCCAAAAAAAGCACAAAATTGACAATCTGATTCTCAGTCTAAATGTTTAGAGGTTTGTTGTTTTTTGCAGTGACTATGAATAATATTGATGTTTGTTGGTAATGTGGAAGAAAAAGTTCACTTTCAGGTCCAATTTTGTGGCTGGTTCAGATGAGTTTTATTCACTGCACAGTCAGGAGACAGAAGTTCACAAGAAGATGTATAATTCACTCTGACCAGAGTAAGTTTCTGACCAGGTTTTATACAAAGTTACAGGAAACAGACTACCTCTTTGGCAGGGTCAGACCTGGGTTACCTGACCACGTTACCTCACGTTCAGTGAACAGTAACATTGTTACACTCCAGTCCAGGGGGTCCGTTTCCGAAAAGCAGGTTTAGTGAAAACTGAGTTTATTAACCCTAAGATGAGGGAAACTCTGGGTTTTCTGTTTCAGAAAGGGAGGTTAATCAAACCTGAGAGAGAGGGGTAACTCCAGCCTGTTTCAGAAAGAGAGGTAACCTAACCTCCGACTCTGTTACTATGGTAACTGAGTCTGTGAACCTAACCTGGTCGGAAGCAGGTTTTCTTCAATAAACCTAGAGTTTCTCTCAGTCTCCTCCCTCTGACACAGCGATCTTTCATTTCCTCATTCATTCATTCATTTGTCTGTATTGGCACATTTTAGTGCAGTTTGTTATCTGCATGAATAAAAAAAAACCAGGGTTGGTGTATTATGTGTGTTAGGCTGTCTATAAAATTTATTTTTTCTCAAAACATGGCATTTCCTTTTGTTGACGATCCCATTGATGAAGAAGCTGTATTACTTCTCACATATATCAGGAAATGATATTGAGGCCCCAGTTTTCTTTACAACATTGGTGATGCGGAGCATATTAGTAAAGCCACTGTAACAAAGCGCTATCAGAAGAGTGTGACTTGCACTAAAACGTTTTTTAAATGTTTTTGTAGCGTTCCCCGGACACCAACCAGTAAGAGCCATTAAAAAGGAGTTCCACAGGATTGCAGGTAAATGATGTAAACCCTTTGAAATAAAAGATTATGAATTATAATTCTGTTAATGACTGTGCAGCCTCAGTACCTAGTACTTTTTCACCCGCAGGATTGCACCTAAATGAAATAGATTATGTTTAATACCATTTCACCAGTAATATTGGAGATTGCATCGGTTTTCTTTTTTTGTAATGGAAAATCTGCAAGTAGAGCTACTTGCCTTTTTTGGTTTTCCATTACGAAAAAAAGTGCCTGGTACCTGCTAACAGGTACTTTTTTTTTTTTTTTTTTTACCACCATAGTCAAGGTTCCAAACGAGCTGAGGCGATAGCCTACCAAAAGGTGACGTGAAAGTAACCGAGGGGGTGTCCTGAACAAACCCGCCATTTTCAAATAGTTTAGCCAGCTGTGGGTTTTTTAGCTGCCTCTAGCTTCATTTGAAACAAAATGTGTCTTCTGGCTGTGGCAACAACAACACACCTTCGACGTTCTGTGTGTCACGTTAGGTCACGCATGTATTAAGAGAACGGGTCATGGCAGTTTACTACGGCGCCGCTATGACGACCAGCCACACTGAGGCCGTATTAAAATCTGCAATGGAAAACGGACGCACAGTGCATGAAGGCCAAGGGGGTAAGCTTCGCTTCAGAACTCGAGCCATCTATGGCGCCATTTTGTTGCTAACTGGCCATCACCTCCTGTTAGCATTCCGCTGACCGCCATTTTTTTTTTACGTCACTTGACTGCGAATAACTTTACATCAGAAATGTTTGAAGACTCTATTTGTCCGTTGTTTAGTTCCAAAGAAACACGACAATGTATAAAAAGGCTTCATTACCTTGTACCTCACGTTATGGCTCCGTAGCAGACGTTTTTGTAAATATAAGCTAACGATTGTGTCATAACCAAGTGACTTACTGTCGCATAGTAGAGGAATTACCGTATAGTACAGGAGAAGCTCGCAGGCGGTTTCGACTTACATGAGCTGTTTAGGTTTAATTACTAATGTTAACTAGCATGTTAGTTAGCAATAATTAGCCTGTGCCCATGTTATCTCCTTACATCCACCTACACTCTCCGTATCTGTAAGATTGGGAATGATTGAGATTTCTCTTGGCACAGCTACCAGAAGACTTACAACTTTCAGACACGTTGCTCACGTCACATTCTCTCAGTTGGAGGCTGCGCAGTAAAGCTGGCCATCACCGGAAAAGTGCTTCTAATAGCCTTCACTGGTCTCCGTCCAGAGCAACAGGGTCTATTGGTCCATTATATACTGTCTATGATCAAGGCGAGTAGAGTCGAGGCGAGTTGAGTAGGTACCATGCAGTGGCGGCTTGTCAATAGAGGGAGCTGGGGTGCCGCCCCCATCAAAATTCCATAAATATAAATGTATACAAAAATGATATAAAAATGAAATAAAAAATGAAAAATAAAATAGTTTACTCATAACTGGTAGTAAGAGCCTCAGCATTTAATACAAACTGGCTTTAATCGGTTAACTATTTTCTATGTTTCAATATGTTTCCTCCGGTTTCTTGGCTGCAGCATAGGGCTGCAGGGACGCCGGCCAAATGGCAACACGAGATGACGTTTCACAGGGACACAGGAACACAAGTCAATAGAAGAACACAGATTGGGAAACGCCCGATGTGTATGTGAGTCCTTAAACTTTCGGCCAGCATGTGACCTGAAGCTGGTCTCTAATTGGTTTCTTAAAAATTCTCCTCCGGACGCACCTCGCTGCGTCCCTGGCGAATCAGAATTGGAGACATGTCATTTTATCCAATCTGATTGGTTCTCAACACCTGTCATTCAACTCTTCCCCCGGCCGCTACTGGAGAGAGAAGGTGGACACAATAGTAGCGCCAGCAGGTAGCTCTTGTGTTGCTGAAATGGTCTAACCACTTTGATTAAAGTAGGAAACTAGCAACAATAAACAAGGAGAGATTCGTGAATGAGAAGTTATACAACGTCGTAGAGCTGACGACCCCGTCCAAACGGCGTGTGAATTGAATATTCCGGTGAGTAATCTTAGCTGCTACCTAGCTAACAGCAAATTACTACTATCGGTGTTGATAACCTTGAGAATTGTTGCTTGATTTGTGTTTTAAAGCCAGTCGGAATTAACTACTAACCTGATAAAAGGGTATGGTTAATATTGAAATAGTTTAAAATTTTTAACTTAGCTGTTGGTTAATTCAGCTAGACACGTATGTATTTTCCGTCCTTTAGTTGTGACTGCTATGTTTTCTATAAGCTAGTCAATTAAGATGGACAAATAACATTGAGTTTAAGCTAAAATGTTTAAGTGAAATGTGGTTAAAATGTGTAGTATGTAAGAATGTGTTGTATCTTGAGGAGAAACACAAGTGAACTGTTACGATGGACAACTGAGTGATTATTCTTCACGTTTTGTGCAGGCTGTTTTTTTGGTGAGACTCTACTGGGAGACAGAACTGTGCTGCTCAAGTCACCGCCGTCATACTGCCTCCTGGGTTTCATCTTCATCACCACCATCTTCTTACCGCTCACTAGACCTTCGCCATCATCTCCACTACTCACAGGATTTTCACGTCGTTCCCCTACTCTATTCTCTGAGGAGCCAGATGGACAGTTTTACCTACTAAGGGTGGTGGTAGGAACTTGAGTGCACTCAAACTAATGAAACAAGGTTGAACAAACAGACTGATTTAGTATTCCCCTGGTTATCTCTATGAAATAAAAGATCTGTTTTTGGTTAATTTGGTTTTATATTTTTATTTTCTTTGTCAGGTTTTTGATATTTAAGTTGTGGTTTGAGTACATTGGGTTTGAACCTAATTGGCCTAATTGGCCTATCTACCAAACTGATTTTGATTACCATACTGAATCATTTAGTTTAGCCATGCTAGACTTCTGGTAAAAGATTATTTTGCATAATCTCAAGTTTTAAAGTAGTACTGGTCATGGGTGCAATTTGTTTCATGACCAAGCTACGAGTTAAATGAAGACAGGAAAAAAAATAACCCTACAGTTAAGTCAAGTTACTCTGTTGTGAGTTAAAAAAAACTCAGTGAGTCACTATCTTATGTTTGTAACTTGAATCTTGAAAGCTCTTTTTAAATACATAGTTGTTTAAATAAAGTTTTGCTGGTTGTTTTGCCCAGTTTCAAAGTACTGCTTTGTATTCATTTGCCCCCCACCCACCCACCCACCACCAAAAATAATTATCACCAGCCGCCACTGGTACCATGTAATGGGAAAAACGCCATAAGACTGTTAACAAAAACTTTAAAAAAGAGGCTGTATTGGTTTGAGAGTAAACTGGTAACTCAGCGTAAAAACTCACCTTGCCCAGTGAGGACCGCACACATCAGCAGTATCCATCCAGTCCAGGCTGCCATCATGTGCCGTCACAAACTTCTTGTCTTCAGTAAGCGCAGAGTCGTGCTGATTTAGCTTTTATCTAATAAGTACAGTGACCCCTCCCTAGGGGGGTGTGTGTGTGTGTGTGTTATATACAGTATATTTGGTGTTCCTTGTTCCTGCTCTTTTTGGCATAATGGCTGGCAAAGTTTTGAGAAAAAGCTGTTTCCAGTCTTCATACAAACTCCAAGAAAACTGCAGGTCCACTGCAACTATTAGTTCTTTTAAATTGAGGCTGAAACCTTTTCTGTTTTATTAGCTGTGAAGCTGTGTTGGCAGGGTCAGACCTGGGTGTGTGGTCCCCACAAGTTTAAATTGTTCTTTGAGGGTTAAGATTTGGTTGTAGGATTAGGGATAGAATTAGGTTATAGTTAGGTTATGGTAAGGGTTAAGGTTAGGCATTTAGTTGTGATGGTTAGGGTGAGGGGCTAATGCATTATGTCAATGACTGGTCCCCACAAAGAGTGCCACAAACCTGTGGGTGTGTGCATTGTTTTGGTATTTACCGGTATATAATTTGGTGTTCCTTGTTCCTGTTCCTGGCAAAGTTTTGAGAAAAAGCTGTTTCTTTCATACAAACTCAAGGCATCCAAACTATTAGTTCTTTTTAAATTGAGGCTGAAACCTTTTCTGTTTTATTAGCTGTGAAGCTGTTTGGCCAGACCTGGGTGTGTGGTCCCCACAAGTTTAAATTGTTCTTTGAGGGTTAAGATTTGGTTGTAGGATTACTGGTTTCATTTATTTTTGGTTAGGGTGAGGGGCTAATGCATTATGTCAAACTGGTCCCCAGACCTGTGGGTGTGTGCATTGTTTTGGTATTTACCGGTATATAATTTGGTGTTCCTTGTTCCTGCTATTTTTGGCATAATGCCAAGCTGTTTCCAGTCTTTATGCCAAGCTAACTGGTTTCATATTTTTCGGGCAAATGAGACTGGTGTTGATCTTCTGCACCGCATAACCGCACAAACTTCCAGAAAACTGCAGGTCCACAGCAACTATTAGTTCTTTTAAATTGTGGCTGAAAACTTTTCTGTTTTGAAGCTGCGTTTTATGGTACGATTTCATGTGACAAATTAAATTTAATTATAATTGTTAATTTCTTACACTGCACTGTAACTTCAATTCCTGTATGTTAAACCATACCATGTATGTTGTTCTTTTTAGCTTGTTTTTTATTTTATATAGTCTTTAATTAATATTTTTAATTGTTTTAACTGCTATTTAATAAAGCACTTAGAATAGTCGAACCTCGGGTTGAGGAGGAACAATGCGGATTCCGTCCTGGTCGTGGAACAACGGACCAGCTCTTCACTCTCGCAAGGATCCTGGAGGGAGCCTGGGAGTATGCCCAACCGGTCTACATGTGGTTTGTGGATTTGGAGAAGGCGTATGACCGGGTCCCCCGGGAGATACTGTGGGAGGTGCTGCGGGAGTATGGGGTGAGGGGGTCTCTACTCAGGGCCATCCAATCTCTGTATGACCAAAGTGAGAGCTGTGTCCGGGTTCTCGGTAGTAAGTCGGACTCGTTTCAGGTGAGGGTTGGCCTCCGCCAGGGCTGCGCTTTGTCACCAATCCTGTTTGTAATATTTATGGACAGGATATCGAGGCGTAGTCGGGGTGGGGAGGGGTTGCAGTTTGGTGGGCTGGGGATCTCATCGCTGCTCTTTGCAGATGATGTGGTCCTGATGGCATCATCGGCCTGCGACCCTCAGCACTCACTGGATCGGTTCGCAACCGAGTGTGAAGCGGTTGGGATGAGGATCAGCACCTCTAAATCTGAGGCCATGGTTCTCAGCAGGAAACCGATGGAATGCCTTCTCCAGGTAGGGAATGAGTCCTTACCCCAAGTGAAGGAGTTCAAGTACCTTGGGGTTTTGTTCGCGAGTGAGGGGACAATGGGCGGGAGATTGGTCGGAGAATCGGGCGCAGCGGGTGCGGTATTGCATTCAATCTATCGCACCGTTGGGGACGAAAAGAGAGAGCTTAGCCAGAAGGCAAAGCTCTCGATCTACCGTCAGTTTTCGTTCCTACCCTCACCTATGGTCATGAAGGCTGGGTCATGACCGAAAGAACGAGATCCAGGGTACAAGCGGCCGAAATGGGTTTCTTCAGGAGGGTGGCTGGCGTCTCCCTTAGAGATAGGGTGAGAAGCTCGGTCATCCGTGAGGAGCTCGGAGTAGAGCCGCTGCTCCTTTGTGTCGAAAAGAGCCAGTTGAGGTGGTTTGGGCATCTGGTAAGGATGCCCCCTGGACGCCTCCCTAGGGAGGTGTTCCAGGCACGTCCAGCTGGGAGGAGGCCTCGGGGAAGACCCAGGACTAGGTGGAGGGATTATATCTCCAACCTGGCCTGGGAACGCCTCGGGATCCCCCAGTCGGAGCTGGTTAATGTTGCTCGGGAAAGGGAAGTTTGGGGTCCCCTGCTGGAGCTGCTCCCCCCGCGACCCGACACCGGATAAGCGGACAAAGATGGATGGACGGACTTAGAATTGCCTTGTTGCTGAAATGTGCTATATAAATAAAGTTGCTTTGCAAAAAAAATGCTCTGATGAAACTACCGTTTCCAGGACTTAATAGTGTGTAACACTGCGTCCTAGTGCACCTTGACAATGTATACATTGCAAAATGTAAAGGACATGCTTATCTAATCTCACACTCCCTCAAATCATATACATTTTTGTCAATTTTGACTATTGAGCACAAAATCCAGCAATGTTTTTATGCAGATAAATTGCTACATGGTTCTCGACTTCAAGAAAAAAACATGTTGATTTAAGGCACGACGATCATAAAAAGTCTACAGTTATTTAATTCCTTCCATCAGCTTGCGTGTACTCCGTCAAACCCTCATGTTTGTGGTAGAAGGCGCGGACCTCTGCAGTCACCTTTCCGTCAGCTTTAATATTTTACAAATATTAGTTGCTTTATGTGGTTGATGTTGGACGGTGATGACATGTGGCTTTGAGTCGCTCACCAGGATCGGGAAATCAACTTGCCAGTCTACTGCTGACTCTGCTAAACTAAACTCCCCCTGACTCTGCTAGCCTGGGCTAGCCAGCCAGCTGGCCGGTCAAATTTTCAAATGTAAACATCGGCGTAAACGGTTACATGCTGCCAGTCCGACATGCCGCTATTCCGACGTGCTGCTATTCCCTAACCCTAATGGAAACAAAAATTGTCTGAGTGGTGGGACGTTTGAAAACAATGGAAGTGCCGCCACTCCGAAAATTAGCTAGACGTCAATGTCGTTGTGGGGGTATGTCGGAATGGATGGCGGAACCTGGAGTAAACCGGAAAAAAGGAGATGAGCACAAGCTAGCAAGACCATCTCTGCGGCCATCTCATGACACTGAGTCGCTCATCAGGATTGGGAAATCAACTTACAAATCTCCTGCTGACTCTGCTAGTCTGTTCAATCAACTTTTTTCAAGAGTAAACGCATAAGGAAAAGGTGAAGATGGCCATCAGCTACCACCTATGGCTACGATCCGACTACGTGGACAAGCAAGACCATCTCTGTGCCCATATCTACATCAGAAAGGGCACCAAGGCAAGCATGGAGGAAATATACACTTAGTGCGGCTTCTCTGCTGGGCGTCATGCTAACCAGTGTGCAGGCGTCGGACGGTGAGCTGGGTGGCCTCTGTGTTTGTGTCTGTTCCAGTGGGATGTCTGGAGCTGTGGTGTCCTTTCGCCAAGACTTGGCTTGATATTGGAGTGCCGTTCAACCGGGTGACCCTTTTTCTGTGTGCCAATCTGACGGCCACATTCTGCTTCATGATGAATCAAGCACAGGTTGAAGGAGCTGATGGGACTACATTTTATTGGAATTGTACCTTATACATTTCATGTGACAAATTGATTGATATCCCTCCTCTTCTCCAACCCTCGTGAAGTGCACTCAATCTTTTGACCAGATTTTAGAAGGAACGAGTGTCAGAAAAAAGTGAAAACATGACGAATCGGAGCACAAAGTACCTAACACAAATAGGGAAAGGGAACACATTATTCACCTTTTTCAATCACTTTAAAGTCTCACTTTGGTTTTTATCTAAAGTAAAGCAGGGTGGAAGAAAAAATACAGATGTCCTGTGTGAGCTCTAAAAAAAACAAATGTTCAATGGCTGATGTGTGAAAGGACCAATTAATAAAGTGCTGTCAAACTATTTAAAAAGCAAAATCAAGTTAATGAATATTCAGAGGGGGATGAAACGGACAACACCTCCTTCAAAGATCAGGCACTTGTTCAGGCTAAAAATTAACCTAAATCAGAGGCGGTGATCGACTACAAGATAGACGGCCTGTACAGAGGGGGAAAAACAACCATTCTTCTGTTTTTATCCTCTTTTTTTTTTTTTTTTTTTTTTTTTTTTTTTCTCTTCTCCAAATTCAACACCACACTAACTTTTCCCCAAAAGAAAAGAGTTTTAGTCTCGCCTGAGTGTTTGCCCACATAAGCTCAGTGGGATCACCCTCTCGGTTTGTTCATGGCAACACTGCACCAATGTAAAGTAGCCCCAAAATCTTGGCCAGAGGCCCGTCGGAATTTTAAGCGACCTATTTGCCCACTTGTGGGTCCCTGCACATCTCCCTCCTTCTCCTCGCTCTATCAGTCCTCTAGGGCTCGTTTATTTAAGAGGACATACACATATCAAGGGCCTCCTTTCACTGAATCCCAGGGACAATATTTCTTATTTACCGTCTGGCAGGACAAACCCGCCCCCTGTCACCTCATTGCACTATATAAAACGGCAAAAGGGCCAGATGATAAGAACTTGGTCTTAAGACAAGCCTGGCTATGCGGTGTAAAGTCCTCGTCTGTGTCGTCCTTCTGACTCTCGTAAAGCATGGTGAGTATTGTGCCATTATACTCGCAGGCCGGTTACAAAGACTACATTGTTGTTTCTTTACCTAATGACTACGTTTGCACAAGTTTGAGCTGACCAGGTGTAATTGGAAATATTGACGCTGAGCTGTCTCAGATGGACTCTGGATTTGAAGGCTTGTAACTGGCATGTTTTTCAGTTAATAGTCCCAATGTAAATCATTAGTTTGTTTAGATCTTTTAGTGGTTTACTGCGAGTTAAAATAAGTGTAAAAGTACAGATGTCATGTTCAGACATTCAGCGTCAACATGTAAACTTCAGTGTATGTTAGGACCAGTACGAGTATCAGAGCATCATGTATACAGTGTATTAGGTATGGGCTATATTATAATACATAAAGTGAATAGGACTGCTTTATGCTAATATTGGATTTACAAGACATTCACATGAAGTGCAGTGATTTGTCGGATGTGATTGGATTCGGCCAAATCTGCCACAACTGCTCATGTAAATGTGTTTGTTTTACTAAACTGCTCTTAAATACTATAACAATACATGCTGACATATGACAAGTGATATTGCAATGTAAAATGTCAGCCCCACAGTCTAATAATTCACATGCACTGAGAAAAATGGCCAAAGCTAAGTCATTATTTAGAAGTGAAATCACTCTTACATACAATATGGCACTCCTCTCTGTAGACCTTAACTGTTATCATGTCAAGGTGATGTGGATATGATAATGACCGTGGTTACAAGTAGTGGAAAGTATGTTCTTATTATCAGACCATTATTTCTTCCAAATTTAAACGCAAGTGCTCTGAATTGACCTGAAAGTTTTAAATTACTTTAATGATTCTAACCATTGACCTATACGGACCACAGGTCGAACAGGTGTTGCTTCGTTGGTGGATAAGGATGATCTTTGCTGTTAAATGGTTTAGACTTATTGTACTTTTGTAGCCAGAAATAAACACCAAAGTAGAGCATTGGTCATATTTTTTTTTAATTCTCATTCTTTTCTTTCCTGTCAACCTGCTATGATCAGCCCATCTATCACACTTAACACAAGGTGCAACATAAACCTTTCCATTGCTTGACTCAATACCTGCCAAGTATTTATTACTAGTTACTAATTAATCTGATTGGGTGGTCAGACCAGATTAAAAGGCTTTCTATTTACATTGATTTAGGTAGGGATACTGAGTTTACTGATTTATGGTTAGGGGTGAAAAGAGAGAATGTGAAGCAGAGAATGTCATAAAACTCAAACTCTCGACATAAAATTCCTCTATCCCTTCTCATTAGATTTTTGAAATGTTAAAAACAACCTGGATGAGTTCTCGTTGCCCAGACTTAGACATTTCTTGTTGCAGGTGTATTGTTATATGCCTGTATTGTTCTTAGGCTGTTATTATATTTTATTTAAAAATAAAATGTCAGGCTTAAAGGGAGCTATAGCCTTGTTGCTACAAGAGGCAATAAGATTACTCATTTGCACCGTGTGTTTACGTCTTGTATTACTTTTGTGATAAAACCACTGGAATGTCAGTCTGTTATCTGTTTAAACATTTTTTACTAGCAAAAGCAGAGAAGTCAGAAGAATGTCAGTTATACAGCAGTATACGTTTGCTAATGTTAGCTAACATTAGCTACTGGTCACATCAGACTTAAAAGTAAAACTGTGGAAGAAAAACTCTTGAGTTTATTTAACTGAACAAAGGTAGGGTTTTATTGCTCATGGATTAAAATTGAGAGGATTATGGTGTTTGTGACGAAATTGCTTCGCAAGAGTCACTCAATGATTGCTATACATTACTAGCTGTGGTGTTATAAGTTAGCTTGACTCAGGTTATAAAATACATTCCTGTTTTGACATAAATTAAAACTTCAGTTGAAGATCTGACTCAATCATTAACCAAATACTCACATTTTACATCTTACAGAACCCCCATGTGTTGCAGTAAGAAACAAAGTGCTGTTCAGAAAAGGCTCTTTTTTTCACTCCATCTAAACTTTCTTTCTCTGCTTACAGTGTCTCCAAGTGAAATACAGGCCAGCCCGAATACAAATGCAACTCTTCCCTGCAATGTGACGTTCGCTCTTTCTGTAAAGGGGGACAAAATACACAAGTCTCTCATCAAAGTCAGCTGGATAAGTAACGGCTCTGACATCGCCTCATTCAGAGAAGCGGCAACTCAAATAAAGGAAGGCTTCAGTTGGGACACCACTGATTTCATCAACGGGGACTTTTCACTGACTGTCCTCAGAGCCAGTCTCGACCTTCAGGGGCAGTATGAATGCACAGTCAGCTACAACTCCACAATGCTGCACTCCAGCAACGTTACATTCAGTATCCTCGGTATGTCTTTGTCCAGTTGTCGAGGTTTGATTTGACATTTAAAGGTCCCATATTGTAAAAAGTGACATTTCCATGTCTTTTTTTTTTTAATTGTCAAGCAGGTCGAGGTGCTCTATAAATACTGTGAAAGTATCAAAACGCTCAATCTACAGAGAAATGCACACAGCCCGCATTCAGAAACTGTGCCTTAAAACGAGCTTTCAGGACTTCCATGCGGTTGTGATGTCACAACTATACTATATATAGGCAACCCGTTCTCACTCCGAACTCGTAAAATATGGCCGTTTGGACAGTGGCTGTCAGCGTCTGAAGCTTTTTCGACGAAAAAAGCACCCTTCGGCATGTTTGTAGAACGTACCGGGGAGAGCAGCATCTACTCGAGTAGTACATAAGGGGGAAATTCCGCGTAGGGAGGTTAGTGGTGGATAGGTCAAACATAGAACTTTCACCCAGGAGACCGGGGTTTGTGTCTTTAACCGTCCCGTTATTGCCACGTGTCACGAAAGCCGCTTTCTTGTTTAACCGGCCCGTTATTCCCGCGTGTCACGTGAAGCGTAAGCCCGCCCACAACCTTTCCCTAAACTCAACCATCCCGTTCTTCCTGCGAGTCACGAAAACGTAAGACAACCCACAAGCTTTTCCTTAACCGAACTGCGTCAAAAGGGATGCCAATAGTCCCAACCAAGCGTGTTTAGTTAAAGCACGTTATCTGACACTAAAAGAGACTTTTAGCGTCAATAACAACGACAAAGGCACCTGACCAAGCGTCCGTATTTTACGAGATGGGAGTAAGAATGTGATATAGGTAGGAAGTGTCGCTACAGTGCCTTTACAGTCATTCTTGGCTGCAATGACAGTGCTGAGACTCTGAGAGCACATGCGGAAGACCCGGAAACGCTGACCAATCAGAGCAGACTGGGCTTTGTTGGGAGAGGGGCTTAAAGAGACAGGCACTAAAACGGAGCGTTTCAGACAGACAGTATGATAAACTTAATGTGTTTTTTGAACATTAAAGCATGTAAACATGATCTAGTAGAAAGTAGAAATAATAAAAGCAGGTACAAAGCTGAACATTTTGATCCTCTTTTTTTTTTTTTTTTTTTTCTCAATTTCTTTTACTTCTCCTTTTAGCTTCCCCCACTCTATCCATCCCTCAGCAGTGGGTGGTGTTAGAAACAGAGAGCCACTTTACATGCCATGCAGATGGTTTCTACCCTCCTCCTGTTTCTTTCTCCTGGACCAGAGATGGACAAGTGATTCAACCTCCTTACCACATTGAAGGTGAACAGACTCCAGATGGGTACTACATGGCTGTGGGCAACCTGACCTTCTACCCTTCCCGCGAGGACCAGAACGTGACCTTTGGCTGCAAAGTGTCACACTATGGCAGCTATCAAGAGCTGGATTTCCAACTCAATATTACCTGTGAGTGACACAAAGACACATTGATTGACCTTGTACATTTGCCCAATGACCACAATGACTCATATTTGTACTTCATGTGAATTACATTGCATGTCATTTAGCTGATGCTTTTATCCAAAGTGACTTCCAATTAAGGGCTTTTAACCTTGAAGGTACAAACTCCAGACAACAAGAAGTAAGTGCAATTACAGTGCATTAGCTTTAAATTAGCCAAACTACAAAGAACCAAACAAAAGTGCAACTGTACGGTTTGTTTGTTTTATTAACCAAGGTGGAGAGGAAATAGATGTGTTTTTAGCCTGCGGCAGAATGTGTAGGCTTTCGGCCGTAGAACTGGAATAGCTACTTCTGTCAGTCATTTCAGTAGAAACTGTGGGAACAACTGCTTAAAAGGTTTTCTTTGTCTCTCCTCAGACCTTCCTTCTGTTAGACTTGCTGCAGTACTTTCACACGCCAACAACATTCCTCTCACTCTTTACTGTGACGTGGAGAGTTTCTACCCAGAGGAAGTATCTGTGTCTTGGCTTCAAAACAGCACAGTCCTCCCTCAGCCCCCCGCCACTGAGCTGAACCCAGATGGGACTTACAGAACCAGGCACTATTATACTTTGAGCCCTGAGCAGAGGGAGCAAGGTGGGAAGGTGGAATGTACAGTAAACCAACCTGGGGTAGTGCACCCTGTCAGTGGCTCAGCGTACCTCGAGAAACTGGACCCTCAAGGTATATATTTGACAAGACTTTAGTAGAACGGAGACATATATTTTTTTTCAATATATTTTTTCACTTTGAATGATGGTTTGACGTACTGTACAATCCCCTGAAACTAGAGGCTTGGAACAAAGTCTGAGAACTACAAAGAACAAAACAAAAAAACCTGGCGGCCTAATAACCACACAATTGTTTGCAACTATTTTGTTCTGTTCTTGATACTGGCACGGTTTACAATTTTCTCACTCTGTTTCCTCATAGCTGAGGCTCCAGTGTTGACTAAATCAGCCAAAGCATCTGTGGCTTTGATGTGTATATCTCTGGTACTGGTCGTCCTGCTCTGCTTTGGCGTTTCTTGGAGAAGAAGGGATGGTGAGTCAAAGGACAGTAGTAGATGCCACTGTAACCCCTTAAATAAAGCAAAGTCTATAGGAGACCCTCAATATGGCCATAGCATGGAGAGAGATGGGGTTTTTTTTTACTTGCCGTTGTGGCCTTTGGTGGCTTAGAGAGGAAAAAAGTCTTGAGTTCTTCACAAAACAAAGGAAAATATTAAAGAAATGATATAACTGAAATTAACATACTTTGAGGTAACAGAATCATCTTCTGACTGCTCAAATGTATCTTTGGACTCCATGTGGGGGTCCTTACCGCCATGTTGGGAAAATACCAGGAAAATGCAACAATGCCTCTGTCCTTAATTCAAGTAACTCCGAACTAGCATATGCATATCACATTTCCAAAATACTACCATGTTAGACTGGAAGCACATAGACGCAATGGGTTTCAGGAGCAACTGGTTTAGCAGGGTATGAGGAATGCATGCTGTGGATTGAAATGCACAATTGTACGGAGGAGGATTAGGCCACGTGAAAAAATGTATTTGAGTTCTGAGTTTAAAGTCAGAATTCTGACTTTAAACTTTTAAAGTCAGAATTCTGAAGTCAGAATTCTGACTTTAAACTCAGAACTCAAATACTTGTAAATCTTTTCACATGTGGTCCTAATCCTCTTCCGTAAAATTGTGATTGTTGACAGCAAATCCTGTAATTATTGAAGAACAGCTGCCTCCCCAGCTCCTATTTTCTCTTACTGACTTATTTATCTCCATTCTTTTTCCCCTCACTCAGAGAAAAAGAAGTCTCTGAATGTATCAGGGATCATTCTCCCTCCACGTGTGATTGTTGGTCAAAAGGGCAGGGTGACAATGAGCATTGAGGGCCAGAGGGTGGACCGAGTCCAGACAGCATGGTTTCTCAATGACACCCCTATCTCTGACACTTCACTCACAGGTAGGAGCAAGTAACCAGCGACTACTGGGGAATACTTCTTTGACCCTGTCTGACACAGTTTGGCAGAATTCTAGAGATCACAAAGTGTGTTAACCTGACTCTGCCAGATGGATTGCTTCGCATTTGCTCAGCATATCCACCTGGGAACTTTCCGTTGGAGAACTTTTGGGAAGGGGCGAAAATACTGGTTAGCTGATTGGATAAACCATCTGTCTATCACCACCTATGTTGGTGATAGACATGCCAAATCAACCAATCAGATCAAACTCTTGCCGAAACAAGTCGGGAGAAGAGCAAAAACATCTTTTCCTCCAAGAAAAACGTCCAGTGCCTTTTTTTTGCTCTGATTTCAATAAAGGAATACTTTCTAATTTGGATAAGAATTGCGCGATAGCTACGCTCATCTTATCCGTGGAAGCTGCTATGTTGTTTAGACTGAACAGTCACTTCTCGTTGCGTCACACCTAAACCCGCCTCAAAACCAACACTGATTGGTCGGTCATTTGGCGAACGGCTCCAAATTTTCTCTATCTCAAGATGCCAGACTGATCTGCGAGTAGAAAACTGAAGCTTGCGAGATCAGGATGGTCTCACAAGGCTAAAAGTGTGTAGCCTATGTATGATTACTGTCACACGGTGTGGGAAAAGATCATTTTCCCAACCTTAGTAATAGTAATATTAGTTCAACATTTTGGGAAATACGCTTGTTCGCTGTCTTTCCGAGTGAAATGGCGATGATCAATACCACTCACATGCCTGTGCGGTAAATATGAAGATACTGTCAGCAGCTAAATCGACAGCTCACTAATACACCTTTTTTTTTTTTAAATCTTATTTGTTGAATCAGTGCAAAAAACAATGCAGGAAACAACACACAGGTTTTATGTTGGAGTTATGAGACTATATTTTTTATATTGGCCGTGGACTGTAACTTCGTGGTGTTGTGTTGTCAACCATGAGGTTGCCATACAACCAGATGAGACGGATTAAACAAAACTGGTACAACCTGTTTCATTAGTGCGCTTTTTTGAGCCCACTCTCAATCAAAAGCATACAAATAACACAGGTTTACACTTTGAGAATACGTGCAATGTGTACGCCAAAGTAAAATTGTGCGTACAGTAGATACGTGGAGCGCTCCAATTACAGTAATGGAGACCGCTGCGTTTGGGACGCGGGACCGCGTGTGGCAATTTTCAGCCTTTTTTCAGCCTTTTTTGTTAAGCCGTGTATTAGCGTGTTTTAGTGGTTATGTGCCGTGTTTTTGTGACTTTCTTATGTTTTGTTTTTTTTGTTAAGCCTTCCCCAATGTTTCTTCCCTAAACCCAACCGTTTATTAGCGTGTTTTTGTGACTTTTTTGTTACTAAAGCCTTTCTCTGCATTCTTTTCCTAAACCCAACCATTTTTTCTTTTTTTGTGTGTGTGATGCTATTCTCGCGATAACACACAACATGGCGACGCGAGCCTAGTGCATATAAAACGCACCGGTCTTCCTTACTGTAATTGGAGCGCTCCACGTATCTACTGTACGCACAATTTTACTTTGGCGTACACATTGCACGTTTGTAAACCCGTGTTATTTGTATGCTTTTGAGTGAGACCGGGTTGGCTTTTTTAGACATGCTGGTATGTGGAGTTTTTTAACCTTTGGAGAAAGCCAGGCTACCTGTTTCCCCGTTTCCAGTATTTATGCTAAGCTACCTGGTGGCTGTCCAACTATTTTTTTTAAAGCTACCTAATGAAAAATAAAAGGGGAAAACAGGATCTTAAAGGGTTATTGAATAGAAGAAACAAAAAATGTGTTTGGATTCATGTCTAAATAATATATTAAAGTGAATAATGTCACATGAAATGTATTGCAACTACTCCTTTAACATACCATGTTTTCTCTTTTACACTTAATTCTGCTAACAATGTACAACCTTACACATATAGGAACCTCCAAAACTAACTTTAACTGCCTCTATAACCCCCTAACCACCATCCATCTGCCCTATGGTCTAACTCTCACCTCCCCAGCATCAGAGAAAGGCCCTCTGCTCCCCTCCAGAGGCGAGACGGGTTACTACAAGCTGCACACTCTGGGGCCGCTGTACTCATCTGGAAGTGGCACTCAACAGCTGATATCCTCACTCACCTTCATCCCCCAGATTTCAATCCACAAGGGGGCGGTGTTTAAGTGTCAGGTGTCCTACATGGGCAAAGATAAGATCGTGGTGGAGAGGGTGTCAGAGAAGTTTACAATCTTGTGTAAGAAATTTTTTTTTACTTATTTACTTGGCCTCTGCTTTTCTATGATTTCCACAATTTATGGAATGGACATTTCTGTAAACTTTGTCTTTTAGCTGCTCCAGAAGTATCAGAAATCCAGCTGGCAGAGACACCAGGTGACTCTGGTAAGGTAAACAGTTTATCCATGTGTTGTAGTTCAGTACATGTAAAACAGTCCTGGTTGTGAGAGGCTACATCCCTGCAATCTCTGTCATCCAGATGTCATCAGCATGACTGTCCAGGCATCACATTTCCATCCGGACGTCATTACCTTCCGCTGGTTCTGCCAGGGGAGTGAGCTGAGCCCTGTCGCCTCCCAGGCCTCGTCCTCCCCTAGACCCAATTCTGAAGGAGTCTTTTCAGCCTTCAGCCAGTGTAAACTGCCTCGGAGTGAACTGGAAAAGGGAGGCACGAAAGTGTGGGTCAGTGTCCACCACATCGCCCTGAAGCAGCCAGTTACCCGTGAGACCAGAGGTAAGAGAGTGGAAGAAATGGCATAAAATGTATGATACAGTTAAAAAATTAAAGCTTAGGGTGCCCGGATAGCTCAGTTGGTAGAGCAGGCGGCCATATATAGAGGAGGTTTACTCCTCGACACAGTGGGCCCGGGGTTCGACTCCAACCTGCAGCCCTTTGCTGCATGTCATTCCCCCCCCTCTCTCTCCCCTTTCCTTTTTTCAGCTGTCCTGTCAATAAAGGCCTGAAAATGCCCAAAAAATAATCTTTGAAAAATTAAAGCTTAAATCTCCACTTCATCCCAAATAGGGTTCATCAAGAGGCCGTGTGTGTCCGAAATCGTTGGCTCCACTTCTTCCCCAGAGAAGACTTTGATCCTTGGATGTGAAATCACAGATTTCTACCCCCCGAACGTATCAGTCACCTGGCTGAAGCTCAGGGGGGGAGAGCAAGATGACCGAGAGGAGGAGGTGATAGTGGGAGGAGAGATGTGGGGCCCCATACAGACTCAGCCCAGACTCTACAGGGCCACAGCCACTCTGAAGAGAAGGCCAACAAATAAGGAGAAAAAGGAGAGAGGAGGAGGGATTATTTGTAGAGTCGAGCACTGTTCCCTACACGAGCCTATTGAGAAACACTGGAGAAATGTTGACGTTGGTATGAATTTTTATAGGCACTTTTACTGTCAACAACTTTGAATGTTATCCTTATCTAAACTCATCAGGAAAAAAAACTGCTTTTATTCTTTTTCATTCACTTACACTTTCCGTTTGTATTCCCTTAGTTGCTCCCTCCATTCCTCCATTGATCTCGGTCTGTTGGAGCAGTGAAGGGGTTGGTGTGTTCTCTCTCATGTTGAAGGGAGGTCACCCTAAGGTGAAATTACTCTGGGCAGCGGGAGGACCCACTCTTTCACCACTGGTATCCAACGAGACAGAGGAGATAGGAGATGACGGACAGAGGGAGCTGAAAAGCGTGTGCGCCCTGGAGAGGTCCACAAGCCTGCCAAGTCAGACCAACAAACAGCTGGAGAGATTGAAGAATGGACATGCAATAAGTACTTGTCATTACTGTATTTTTTTTTTTCCAAAAGTTTGTAGTACAAAAATCTCAAATCAACATGAATTTACTCTACAGGTGGAGAACTCCAGCCTGTGAAAACAGTTGCGTAACGTCTTCTGTGGCTCTGGAGGAGCTTACTTTAAGTCTAGGAAAATAACCTCGGTGATGTCATCTGGGTTATTTTAAGCTTGGGTTCGAAGTCAACCAGTTTTTAATCGGAAGCCTGTGCTACAAACAGGGGCAGTTGGTATTTACTTGATAGGGAGCATCTGAGGAAACATGCTGTTTCTGTTGCATTATGGGAAGTGTAGGAGCCAGCATGTATACTATATATTGAAGCTTGAACCATAATAATATTAGAATATTCCAAAGTCTGCTGTATTGATTTTTACCATTCTTTTGTTGATCTGTCTCTATTTTTTATTGAAGGGCAATACTAAATCTCTGTAATAGCCCTTTAAAATGTTTCAGGAAAGTAGATTTGTTTGATTCAGTACTCATACTTTCTCCTCAGTGGGTGGGCAAACTCGATTTTCAATATGAAGTCTAAAAAACATTGCATTATAAGTGGAAACTTAACGGACGTGCACTGCTGCACACCCATCACTGTGGCCACTGTGATGCATGGAGGAGGGGTATAATATGCAGAAAGCACAATTCAAATTACATTGTGCAAACTGGCCAATACAGTATTCATATTTTCTCTGACTTAAAGATTTAGATTTTATTTCTGTACACAACAGAAACCCTGTGAGCGTTGGTGCTGTCTTCAAATTTTAAAACTGTTGTTACATTATAGAAACAAAAGCTGCCGTCACAGACCCCGACGCTGAAGGAATAGAATACATTGATGAAAAAGTGGATGAAGAGAATAACAACATTGACAGGGACGAGGAAACCAAGTCAGAAGTGGATGAGGACAGTGTCAAAGAAAGAGAGCAAGGCCCAGGAGCACTGCACATCAACAGAATCAACTTGACGAAGGGTCCCAGAGGAAATGAGAGAGCACGTTTGAGAGTCTGCGTGGAGATCACACACCCTGCACTCAAGCTTCCTGTTTATCGAACCTGGACAGGTAAGTCGCTACAAACAACAAACCTACAGTACATGTACACGCACACATTACTGAGTCTACATCATGAAGTATTCTAACTAAAACCAGAAAACAAGACTGGTTGATTGACAGATTACCAATCTGATAACTGTCATTTTGTTAAGAAAAAAGTAACCGTCAACAGGAAGTTTGTTCAAGTTGAGTTTTTTAACGTGATCTTGTGTCCTCTCTTTCAGAGCCCAATGAGGAAATCTCATCTTCAACATTAAAGCCCTGATGTGTGCAAGAGTGCCTTTCGATCTCATATATCCCATATATCAAATATATATCTCTATAACTTTAAATATGAAGTAGTATTTTTAAGGATATCCAACTGTCTTTGATGTAGTTTTGCTTTGTCTTTATTTATTATCTTATATTCTTAATCTGTCCCTGTTACTTTTTTTCTAACTTCATGATTTTTACAAATGGTATTTTTGTACAAAGAATTTTGCAATAATAATCCACTTCTGTGGATTTTTTAAAAATCAGCTTTGGAAAATAAAATCTAAATACATTTTTTTTGGAGAGATGTTTCTTTACATTTTGTTTTGGTCTGTGAAAATGAGTCAACAGGCAAAGTTCCGTGTTCCGATATCTGTTGTTGGTCAACCTCTGAAATAAGTTCTCATTTTAAAATACACTTCTGGTTTTTTTCTGTTGCACTCTGACCACAGGAATATCACATCACTGTGCTGAGAAGAGGAGGTGCTGCGTGGTTGATGTTTAGTTTAGAACTTCCTCCTCTCCGATTATTCAGCAAACATACCATGGCTGTCGACAACTAGAAACATGTTGTAAAATACAGTTTTCATTCCTTGTACATAAATTTAGGTTAATCTATAATGTTTCACCTACAATTCAAGCAACTTCTATACATGTTGAATACATTATACATTTACCATACTAGCACACACTTACTGTATATGTTTGCTATTCATTTCATGTAGTAGGCTACATGACCAATACAAACTGAATACAGCTACTCAACTATAATAAATATGCAGTTTATAGTTAATATTCAAGATAAGTGACCTACTGAATATCATTTGATACAAATTATAGGCCAAATAACTTAATAATTATGATTTCATGACAGGGAGGGCTGAATAAAAATATTAGAAACATCTAAACATTAAAATATTCACAAAGATAGAATCTTTTTAATTGTAGACCTTAAAGCGAGCCGATGTAACTTTTGCAAAAGAATGGCATTAATGGTAAATATTTAAAGTGTACTTTTCAAAAGAGTACTCCTCTGATTTAGCATTGAACCTCCATAACAGTGACCATGAGGACCACAATCAATGCACCAGAACCACAGATGGTCTCTTTTTTTTTTTTTTTTTTTTTCTTTTTCCTTGTCGTTCTTATTAAAGACATTATCAGATGTTGCACAGCTCTGTCTGTCTCTGGTTTTATACAACTTTTCCCCCAGTAGTAGTAGCATTACCCCACACCTGCAACAGATTCTTGACAGATGTACAGAATGTTCGACTACTGTGAAGTGTAACCGTATAGCACAAGTAGAGAAGAGTATAGAGAGACACAACTACTTGACTCCGTAATGTCAACAACAGCAATATATATATAATGAGTAAGTTTGCTAATGTAAGCTCAAATTAGCCACCATGAGCTGGTCATACCAGACCAAGTACAGTTCTGGCGGCAAAACCCCTATTGAACTCTAAAATGCTGTGTTTCAATATTTATGCATTCAACTTTTCATTTGTTCAAGAATGTAGGCCTATTATTTTTACTTTGAAAATCTGCTTCAAGCAAGCCAATCATTAGAATTAAATTGCCGTGGGTGGAATATTTCTGATTTGAACATCAGGAAACCAAATGCAAGCCTGCATTGTTATGTTCAGTTTGGGTAAAAGGGACTTCATATTTAAGAATGTTGGCATACATTTAGGATCTGCTTGTTTATTTAGGGAAGCGTGTCCTAATTACAGTCATAAAGACATGTTCTCAGCTCAGGAGTTACTGGTTTTTCTCCACCATGATTGTTACTAATGTTACCAATCTGAATTATAAAACACCGGACGACCAGAGTTATTTATAAAAATAAAAATTTAAAAAGAGAGCGTGACACAACTCCGAAACCATCTCACTTTTTGTGGCCTGACAGAAGGTCTGCGCACATCCGCAAACTCTGCAACACGTAGGCTTGATGCGCCACCGACTCGGCTGAGTTTAATCACCCTCTTCTCTTCCTCTTAATAATGATACACCGGACATATGTCTGTATAAGGAACTGAACCGCGGCTAGCAGCGGAGGTCTTCAAACCTGCTTGCGTTCGCATGGAAGCTTGCTGTCGAGTTTTAAACTGCCAGGTGGGTTTAATTAGTCAACGGGGTCCCATCCAGAGGACATTCAATCCGAGGGTCAACAAGGACGAAGTCTGAAGATGGACCCCGAGAGTGCCTTCACCAGGGTGGAGAGGACTTTCTGGACAGCTTGGGTGAGCTGCTGCATCATCTAAAAAAATAAATAAATAAACGTGTGATGAGATGAGATCTTTTTTTTTAAAGTTAGAAGCAGTGAAATGCGGATGGAAAGTCTCCCTTTCCTCTCTCTCTCTCTCTCTCTCTCTCTCTCTCTCTCTCTCTCTCTCAATAAAGAGAGATTAATAAATCGTCAGTACTGAGCCACAACTATACTTTTTTTATCATGCTTTTTTTTTTACTCTTCTGTTATTTCCGTTATTTCATTATAGCCTAGGCTACTTTAAAACATAAATAAAAAATAAATAAATACAAAACTTCCCTGGACTGAAAGAACACTGTAATTTGGTACCAATTTTAGGGACAATAGTTAAGTTGAATTATTTTTCATATATGTTGATTTGCAAACTTGCCTGTAGACAGTAGCTTGCATTACCGGTAGTTTATTGCATTTGTGGGAAATTTATTCTTTTGGTGGTTTAGCAATTTAACACCATCTGCATTATGCCTATAATTAGTGCCAATAATAATTAGTCCTGTATAGGATTTTCAGATGGAATTATTAGGAATTTATGGACCTGTAAAATAAAACATTACTTTTTTCCCCCACAGCCACAAGAGCATTAGTGAGTTACTGATATTGGACGATAAGTCCTGTACTGGCTCGCACACAGTGTTTCACTAGGCTCTTTTAACAGTATAGACATTATCACTTGTGTTAATAGGAAAAGCACAGGTGTAACTAAGAACATTTATGTTGTCTGTATCACATTTAGTGGTTTGAGTTTCATGTTGCAGGCTGGCTCACTTGGAAGGCTTCCTGGGATGCTTAAAGCTGCTACAGTGTTTTTATAGTAACAATTGATCAAATGATTATGTTTAATGTGAAAGGTGTTTGTTGCATTAAAGAACCAGATAATTATTACCCAACTCTGCAGTTGCCCTCAGCTCGAAGGAGCATTTTATAGCTTCTTTCAGCTCATTGTTTTGGTTTTACAACCACAACTTTGAGTCCAGGCTAGTCTATATCAATGCAATTGCTCCGTTGCCGACAAAAATTCCACCGGATTTCACTCATTTAAGCCGGATCTGTTGCCTTGGGCTTCCTTTGTGTTGGCATTTTAAACTATGGTCGATTTATGAGGACTGGCTAACCTTTTCTCAGATCTCTGCAAGGTAAATCCAGACAGCTAGCTAGACTTTCTGTCCAATCTGAGTTTTCTGTTGCACGACTAAAACAACCTTTGAACGTACACACGTTCCACCAAAACAAGTTCTTCCCGAGGCTATTTTGCAGCGGCACTGTGACTCCGCTCAGCGCTTAGCACTCCCCAGGACCATTGTGATTGGTTTAAAGAAATGGCAATAGAACAGAGTGCAGACTTATGTATCTTATTACATAAAACTTATTTTATCTTCTTTACTCTGTATGCGTATGTATTTATGTGCGTATATATGTATGCCTGTACGTGCGTACGTACGTATGTATGTATGTGTATGGATGTGTATGTGTATATAGGTGTATATCTTTATTTTTTTTTACTCTATGCTGCTATTTGGAGAGGATTGCTCCAACAGAATTTCGTTGTATCGCATACAATGACAATAAAGATCTATCTATCTATCTAAAAAGCCAGATAGAGATTAGATTTGGAGGAGAGCAAAAGACAGCTAAAAGGAAAGTAAATATTGATTCATCAGGTCGCTTGAAACACAACACCAAAAAAACACTAATGTTTCAAAGGTGCTGAATGGGGTTAGGGCTCTGTGCAGGCCACACAAGATCTGCCACACCAAACTCAGAAAACCAGGTATGGACTTTGTGTATGTCATGTTGAAACAGGAAAGGGCCCTTCAACCAAACTGTTGCTGCAAAGCTGGAACGAGACTATTGTGTAACTAGCCTTAAGATTTCTTTTTCAGTAAAACTAAGGGGCTTATCCCAAACCATAAAACACAGCGTCAGGCCAAAAGTATAGAAAGATATATGAACAAGCGTGGTTTTAAACTAAGACAACAAATGCATAATGGAGAAAAAGATTGAAGAACCAAATTTCAAAATGTTAATGCTTTTTAGTCAATTACATAAGTCTCCCTTTCTTTCTCTCCATCTTGTTCTTAGTACTATATAACCGGAGCTGTGAACAGATTCATCAGGCCAGAGCCCGCTGACATCGCCAGCAATGACATACAGCCCATCCAGGGATCTGCGGTTCACAGTGAGCCCGTTAACTCTGGTGATGCAGATGTTGATGTTGGCGGAAGGGGGATCGATGAGGAACAGCCTCTTGCGACAGCCTCTCTGCTTAGCTCATCTCGGCCACTTGTTGCCGGGGAACTTTGCGCCACAGACATCGACTTAAGGCCTGATGAAGAAAGCGTGCAGTACACAGTCCAGCCGAACAGAATCAGCGAGAGCAAAGCAACTGAGGAAGGTGAGGGCACAAGAGAGGAACAGTTTGCCCGAGTGATAAATGACGATGCTGGGCTGCTGGTTGCAAAGGAAGACAAACAAGAAGACAAACCAGAAAAAAACGGAGATCGGAAATTGCCCAGTCAAGATGAGACGCCGGAGAATGAAGAACATACGAACACCAGGTCAAAAAGACTTACAGGTGATGCAATTTGTGAAGACATGGAGGAAAGTGGAAGAAATGCTGGTGCTGATGAGGTGTCAATGACAGTGGATGAACATCAAAAAATGGACAAAACCATCCCAGTGAAGGAAGAAGACGATAAAATGGAGCTTGAACATAAACAAGATTTGGTGGCGGAAGACATTGAGGTAGAATTGTGCACAATAAAAGATTTGAGTGTAAAAGAAGAGGATAACATGCACATTGAAGAGGCAAAGTTGCAGAGGAATGAGACAGATACAGCGGTGACGCATGAGGAAGCAGAATACAGGGATAGTGTGCAACAGCTGATGAAGTCTGATGAAGCAGCAAAACAAGTTGAAAATCAGCTGTCAGTCTGTAAAGAGTTGTCAGACGACGGCAGAGATTTCAAGGGAGACCCAGGCTTTACTTCACTGCATGTTGAATTGCAAACGACCTACGACAAAAGTGGCATTGTGCCTGAGGAGGAGGTAATTGTTGTCGAGCAAGAGCGTGTGATGACTCATAGAAGTGGAAGAGGTGTGAAAGAGGAGGATGAGAGCGTACTGGATGACGGTGCTGTCATTGAGGAAGAAAATATGAATGAGACCGCAAACAACCAGACAACAGATGAAGGGCCAGAGCAGGAAGACGACATCGGAACAGTTACAGAAGACAGACAAGAAGAAGACAATTTTTCTGAACTTGAAGTAGTCACACAGAATGCTAAAACAGAGCCACACACAGCTGAATTTGCAGATGGAGAACAAGAGGATGTGGCTAAGGACGCCGAAGTGCAAACTACAACAAGAGAGGCTGATGATGTTGAGACAGAAAGTCATGGCACCGTGATCGAAGAAAAGTCTGATGTGACAACGGCTCACATTTGTGTAGAGGAGAGGCTTTCCAGTGAAGTCCGTAACAAAGAAAATAGCATGGAAATAGGATGTACAACCACCTCAGCTACGGAAAAATCTGAAGGCGAGACTAGACAGGAAATGACTGAAAAGCTTAAAAATATTCCCCATGGGATATGTGAAGGCCGGTTTGTTGTTTCGCAAGAGCTAAACTCTCCAACATGTGAGGAAACACAAGAGGGAGTTCCTGAATACAACAATGAGCCTGGGCCAGAGGAAAATACAACACAAAGGTTCCTGGAAGAAGGAGATTGCGAGGAAATCCAGGGCAGCCAATTACCAGAAGAGGTGGAGAGCAAAGAGCCGGAGAACCTTCAAAACAGTGACTTTAGCACCGGAGCTGACTATTTACTGGTGAGGGAGCATATGGAAGAGAAACGAGAAAGCCCACGAGATATAACGGGTAGCTTTGAAGCTGGATTGCCACACGAAACAGAGAAACCACTTGTTGAAGTAGTAATTCAAGAATCAGGACATTTACTTGCGGAAGAGGAAGGAGAATTACTGGTCGACTTAATGAAGACGGGGATTGAACACTTGAAATTTGAGTCAGACGTCGGCTTACCAGACGAGAGCGACAAGGCACAAGATAGGCCTGAAGGGCTTTTGGTTGAATTTGAAATAGACAAAGAGCTACATGATTCCAAAGCTGATGCTGCTGGAAATGGCAGTGAGACGCCAGGAGCTGTAACAGCAGAGGAAGAGGTTGGATTTGCTGATGAAACTTTGCTTGAGGTCAAAGAACAGAAGATGACAGAGACTAGCTTCTTTCAGGAAGAGGTAGATGCTATAGACTCAGAGCAAAACAGCACCATGACTCCTAGTTCACTAGAAGACATTATTAAATCTGGACTCCTGAAACAGTCGGCTGAGACTGAGCCTGAATTACTTGAAGATGTAGAAATGCAAGATGTAGAAATGCAAGATGCAGGGATAGATATGGAAGAAACAGGTAATGGAGTGGAGGAGGATGCAGGAGAAGATGAAAAGCAGAACAAAAATGAGTTGGAGTTTTTACATCTGCAGGTAGCAGGATTGGCTGAATCTGAATCGTATAGACCAGTTGAGTCACTGCAGATGGAAAATCAATTATCAGACGAAGCACTTGAGATAAGCAATGAGGAGGGTTTAACTGAAGCAGCAGGTGAATCAAAGACAGCCGAGTCCAAACGGAGAGATTTGACTTTATCAACAGAAGAAGTGGCAAAGCATGTGACAGAATTGGAGGGGAGTTGTGCCGAAGAAACAGTTTGCTCAATCATTGGCCATCAGGATGTGATCGATGAAGAAATCCTCGATTTGTGGATGCAGACGGTGTTGTCGGAGGACACTGGTGGAATAAAACACCAAGAAGAGCCAGAGCCTGGACACCAAATGGAGCCATCGAATCAGGAACAAGATGAAATAGCATCAGTGCAGACAGAGAAGGAGAAAGAGCAGCTTTTAGAGTTAAATTCAAGGGAATCTGAGTTAGTGAGTGACACAGAAATGTCTTCATCAACAGTAGAGTCTGGATTTTTGGACCAGTCTCTCAGTGAATGGGGCATACAAAACAGTGAAACTCAGCTACTGAAAACAAGCAGCACTGTGTCATTTCCAGGCATATATGACATGTTGGCTAATGTGTCCGAATCAGCAAACATCTCTGAATTGTCTCCACAACAATTTAACTCTGGATCTCCAGATAAATTGATGGAGAAAGCAGCTGAGACAGCGCAGTCATATCTGAAAGAGGAGGATTTAATCACTGAGAGAGGATTTCACCCTGATACAGGAGTCACATCACCAGAGGCTAGACATCTGAATCAGGAGTCGGATAAATCACAAGAAAAAACAGAAGAAGTGCAGACTAAGACTGGATCACAGAAAGAGGTTGATGCTGAGGTAACTGATTGGACAGACTCTAAAGAAGCAGAGTTTAAGCCAATGACAGAAATGAGCACTCTATTCAAAGTTGAGAAAACAAATGCTGAAGATGAGCCTCTTGAGATAACTTTGTCTGACTCTCTAGATCAAATCAAACCCACTGAATCAGGACCATCTAGAAGCATATTAGAGGCTTCGTTCAAGGAGGAAATAGTTTTGACGGAATCTGGTTTACAAAGCGACACCTGCACTGAATCCAAGAGCAAGATGCCCTCCCTGGACAAACCACAACCCGGATGGTCAGAAGATATTGCTGAATCATTACCTGGGCTAAACAGGGCGGAGGTGGCAGAACAGCCAACGACAAAGTCTAAAGATCAGATAGAGGTATTATTTCTAAAATAACATATTTGACCATTAAAACGTCTTATTTAATCAGAATCAGACAGCCTTCATAAACTACAGACATGGTGTGATTTGAGCTGTTTTTGTCATTGCAGGTGGACACCGTTGCGCTTGACTTTACTGTGCAAAGGTCACGAATTTCTGTTAAAAATCCTCGTGTAAGGCCACCCAAAGATCCCCGCTCCCTTCTACATAAGCCCTCAGTGGATCCCACACCCTCTTCACATGTGTCAGCCAAAGCCCCTGCAGGTGTGCCTCTGAGAGGATTGGGCATTGGAATCAAACTGCCTGGTAGGTCACTTCCAACACATGGAAAGCCACTACCTTGAGTCTTTTATGTCCAGTTATATTTCATGATCTGTAAATAATTTCACACATCTTTGTCTTTTAGGGCTTGGTGCAGGTTTTCCTGTTTTAAAAAAGACACAACGGGTAGTGAGCGATGAATGTAGTCCAGAAACCCTCTCACAGGTATTATTAATAATCTCTGAATACCACTTTTGTCTTGTTGAGGCATACACCGTACATTATTAAAATGTCGCAATATCAACAGGAGACAAAACCAGAGGAGAAGAGTGACGCTCCCAAACAGGATGAGGCACAACCTAAACCTAAGTGGATGACACCAAGACATCCAGGGTAAAATAATAAATACAAAACATCTCAGAGTATTGACATTTGTAATATTAAGCACAAAAGTGCCATATTGTGTTCAGACATTTTCTGATTCTTAGTTTTCTCGTGTGTCCCTAGATTTGGAAATCCACTGATGTCCGAGCTGAAGACCAAACTGAAGAAAACCACAAAAGAGTGAGAAGGAGATTAATTGTAATGCTGTGTATGATTATTTGAATATAATATAGAAATGGCTTTACTTTGGTGTATTTATCAAACTGAATACGTGGATGTAATGTTGTTGTGTCACTTATTTGTCCTATGTTTTGTAATAAAGCTTAACTAAAAACGGAATGGTACCTTTTTTTATACAAAGTGCAAGAAGTGGTGGCTTTGCTGAGTTTAAGCACACACAATCATCATAGCTTCAAATCTCTTCAGGGGGCAAAGGGACAAACTATTGAAGTCCACAGTTGAAACACTGCTGTGATGGAAGTGTTGATGGAAGACCTGAAACCACAGACAGTTTGGATGTGCTCAGCCACCTGGACACAGTGGTGGAAGAAGTATTCAGATCTTTTACTTAAGTAAAAGTATATAACCATACTGTAAAAAAAATACTCTGGTACAAGTAAAATTCCTGCATAAATTATTTTTTACTTCAGTAAAAGTATGTAAGTATCATAAAGTAAAAGTACTCAATGCAGAAAAATCCCCACATTTTAGAAAGTGGAAACGATCGAAACAGGCTAATAATAATTTCAGGTGTAGTACAAGTAGGCTACCTCAAATTTGTTCTTAGTTACAGTACTTGAGTAAATGTACTTAGTTACATTCCACCACTGCCTGCGCGTGTTTCTATCAAAGCGATTTATTGTGCACCAGTCAAGAATTAGGGATAATTACACTGAACTAAAAGCGATACAGTAGATGGCAGCATCGAATGGCCATCACTCGCTCTTAAACTCATGAAGAAGAAGTCCTCAGCTATGATTGGTTGGAATTATCCAGTTTGAGGAAGGCTGTTGTTTGAACCAAAACGGCGCTCCGGGCTCCAGGGGTCTCTGAACTGTTTCTGACTGACACAGGTTATGGTCAAGAGAACAGCTAGGTGAGTCAAAAAGTTCTTTCTGCTCTACCGACAAATATTACCAACCCCTCACCCCTCGTAACGTTATATGCCTCCAGCATAACGTCACTAACGATGATGTTACCGTAACGTTAGCGGTTAACGTTAACCCTCTCAAGAATTAGCTAGCTAGGGCTGCAACAACTTATCTGTTTTCTCTACGTTTTATATAGATCACTGTTGCCTGGCTCCTAGTAACGTTACAGCTATTTTAAAGCTAACCTTTATAAAGTTAACTCCCGACCGGCTACTTTGATCCATAACAAAACGGAGAGAAAACTGACGGAAAGTTTTAACGTTATATCTGCCAGTGACGTTTGTTTTTGAATAAACCTGTAACCGTGTGTCTGTCCGACACAAATCTGCCAGAGACGATTAAACGGATAAGTTAACGCCGCTTTTTAGCTCAAATGAGGCCAGACAGGAGTAATGTTAACATTATAGCGTAACGTTGCAGACTTGAAATAGTTCATGCCATTAGTCAGAGACAGTCTAACCGATTCGGTCCATTTTTTTTTTTTTCTTCCTGTTGTTTGATGTAATTTCCGGCAGATTTTAACTGCCATGTTGCGTATGTTACCTGCGGCGTCCTATCTATGGCGGCGTCCGCGACCCTTCTCTGATTGCTAAAGTTGCAATGTTATTTTATCTAGCCTAGTTAACATAAGTTTTCTGCCAACTAAACTGAAAGTTTCTTGATAATGCACATTGTTTGATATGATCATAATGTGTGGCCAGTTAAATAACAAGTGTTTAACACTATGTCCCCACACTGTGGTCATCAGTTGGCTTTATTTTATAATTTTAAAAATTACATTTTTGATTAGCATTTTTTTTGTACCAACTATGCTATTTTTAGTTATTTTTAATCTGTACATAAAAAAACGTTAAAAAATTATGCCTAACATAATCCACTAGTGAAGCCATTTCAATCTCAGAGTTGGCAATAATTGTGATATTGGCCCAATGAAAGTTTACATAATGTGGAAGTCCAAATGTTTTTGTGTTAATTAAATCCTTTAATCCACAGTGTGCGGCCACAGAGATTCTGAGAGGACACCTGAGGAGAAAAATGAGTTCTTGGAAATCATTAGGGGGCCTGAATGCTTCTGTGGACTGGATCGGTGAGGAATGCTTGCCAGAAATTACCCTCCTTGATGACACATGTAATTCAACTCTTCCTAACGGCATGTCTGCCACACCTGTAACAGCTGGGTCCGTGAAAAGCAGGTTTACCTCTCGCCAGCCCTCGCACTTTTGTTCCTCCCCCAATTTAAAAGCCACTGCTCAAATACCTTGCCCTCAGAAAAAGACTCTGGATCTTCTACAATCTAATGTGAGCAGTCCCAAAGCGGACAGTTTTGATACTGAACCTTCTAAACACAATGGCACAAAAGATGTGTCAGAAACAAGCTCAATTAACCATGCCGGCACTGAAGATAACTATTCTGAAGTCCACTCTCCTGAACTGTCAAGACACAATAGGACAACAGAGATTATTGACATTGATGCTCCTGAGCAATGGCTTGATGTCCGATACTTCCCGGATATTACTCTGCTTGATGTTACACGTGATTCAGAGATAACGCAAGACAGGGATTTGTCCTTCATAGCGGTTACACCGGATATTAAACCAGTGGATAGTTTGAAAAACAACATCCCACCCTCAGAGTTGAGTGGACAAATTGTGGCAGAATCTGGCAAAGTGAACACAAATCGAAGTGAAGAATTGTCAAGTACTTTTACTGGCAATGTCATCCACAATACAAGCTCCTTTAGTGGACAATCTGATAAGAGTGTGAGGGAAAACATAAAGCAAACTTCCTTGGAAGCAACTTGGGATATTTCTAAAGGCAATGTTTTGGAAAACAGTCAGCCTTCGTTGGAGCCCAGTGAACCAAACATGGTGAAGATTCAAACATCCGCTGAGGAAGTACTCGGTACCCCTCCTGCTAATTTTACTCACGACATAACCTCCTCGAGTGACCTGTCTGTTCATTGTGCTCCATCGCAGTTCTCTACTTCTGATATGCAGTGCAACACTAGTTCAAATGATGTCCCCTCTGAGCTTCATGTTGAACCTGTGGTGACTTCTAATACTGTGGAAGCTAACAGTGAAGAGCTATTTACCAGCCATGACGCTGAGTTGACCAGCAAGGTTCCGCAACCAAGCCCAAAAACAGCTGGGTCTGTGAACAGCACTCTTACCTCTCTCCAGCTCTCCCAGTTGAGTTCCTCAACCAATTTAAACACAACTACTCAAATACCCGTGCCTCAAAATAACACGCTGGATCTTCCCTCGTCTAATGTAAACGGTCCCGAAGCGGGGAATGAGGCTACAGATCAGGATACTTCGGTCTCTAAGAATATCACAGAAAATTCCCTGATTATGACTCAAAATCGTTCAGCTGAAAAGGCAAGTGGTTCATGTGATATGCAGAATGCCACTTTTGATAGACGTTCCCTTCAAAAATCCAGTGGCAATACTGTTTTAGGGGACGCTGGTGATGCAACCTTTTGCCTCCAAAACATTTCCGATACTAAATCTACTAAGCAGAACAGCACAATAACTTTGTCAGGAAAGAGCGTCCTCCAAAACACTTTCGATACTAAATCTACTAAGCAGAACGGCACAATAACTTTGTCAGAAAAGGACAGTCATCAGAACACTTTCGACCAGCCCTCTCCTCTTAACGTCTGTAATGCAACAAGTAGCCCTAAAGAAAACCATTCTGAAGTCCAGCCTCCTGGACTATCAACACATAATGGGACAATTGATAGCACAGACCCTATTCCCAACATAGTTCAGACCCCTGAGAGCACATTTGAAGCTAATCCAGCTGTAGAAGTGGCTTTTAGAGTTGGCCGACGTGAGACTAAGGATCATTCCCAATCAGCTCTGTCTTTGACAGATGGTCTTTCCCTCACTTTGGGCCATCAAAGCATGGATACGGAGAGCATCAAAGCAAAGCCATTCAATTGGGATGATCCCCTAGATTTGAGGGCAGACTCTCTGATCACTTCAACACCGATGACTGACTGTAAAATTGCAAACTTAAACATTCAACGAGAGGAGGGCAAAGCTATAGGGGCACAGAAAAAGCTGTATGGGGATGGTCCCAGTAAGCCAGATGCTCAGATGCCATCAGAAATTCCATCAAACATCATCTGTGACCGAAAAACATTCCTCAGGCAACCAGCTTCTAAATCTCTTTTGCCTCCCCCGAAAACTGCCTCCCAGTTGTTGAGACAAAAGTTACCCTCGGCACTTCCTGGCAGGTTTAAGGCAGCGACATCTACCCTGCCTGTGACAAGACGACGAACCCAAGCCGAAGCTTTGAGAAATACTGCTGCTTCGGATACAGCCCAGGTGGTAAGATCTGAATGTCCTTTCGTAATCCACCAAGTGTACAAAATGTTGGCAGCACATTCTGCTTAATGAAATGGATTAAATGAAGTCAGTTGAGCTTGTCAGTTTCATCTGTTAAATCCATTTTGTTTTCATGACTGAGACCTGACAACTCAACACAAACATTGACTGCGTGTATTGATGCCAGTCTGATCTCATCTGTTTTTGTGTATTTAAGACAACCGCAAGATCCAGCTTCTACAAGTTGCGTGCTTCAACAACAGGTAGGCAGTGTATATTCTGTTTTTAGATTGCATTTTTATTCTTCACAAATGTTGAGGGTAAATTATTAAAAGTGTGAATAAGAATTGTAAGCAGTGCACTTTTAATGTAGGGTGACCAAAATGTCGTCTTTTGCCCCGACATGTCCACTTTTTACGTACTGTGGGGGGGGGGTTATAAATTCATGAAAATGTCCAGTTTTCACTGTTTTTCATGGGAGCAGTAAGTGTGTAATTAAATTGGCTGGCGCTTTGCACACAATACTACAGTACTTTGTTGCGTGACGTAATTCCTGAGAGGCTGCCCTGTGGGCACATACACAGGGGAGCGGAGCAGACAGCGGAGCAGCATTGCACACAAAATGCCGAAGCTTCGTGTGCAGCTTCGCAGTTGAACTGCAAAAAAAATAAATTCCCACGTACCATCCCGGTCAGGACAAGTGGGAGGCGGAGTGCACAGTGTGCAAAGCTGGCACATATGTTTCAGTGTCTAATAAAGGTGCTGGAGATCTCAAAGCTCACATGGTACTGAAAAAAGTGTGTTTTTTTTTTGTTGGACCGGGAAAAATAAAACTTATTTTTCTTATTACATTGAAAAGGTATTAAGAGATATTTTGTTGAAGCTGGAATTTCTAACACAGAAGAGGTCATATTTAGAACATTATTTGAAAAGAGCTATTTTGTTACAGGTTATTACAGATTTTATTTTATTACAGAAGTTATTTTTGTACCATTTGAGGTATAATAAAGCATGTTCATTAACCTCTGAGAAGCCTGTCTGAATTTATTTTTTGGGGGGGGGCGAGTCAAAATATGGTCACCCTACTCTAATGTCAAATTTTTTAAATTTTCATGCATTTATCAGACAAAAGCTTTATATTTTTTTTTAACATGGCATACAGTTTAGTGCTCTCTGAAAATTAGATGAGTTTGATAGTAGTCACTGTCCGCATTGTCTCCCTTCTGTGCTGATGTTAGGCGCCAAGCAGCCCAACATGGGCCTGCAGAGATCACAGGAGAGCGGCGTACCGACAGGCTGCAGAGCTGCAACGGGTCTCAGGCTGCCATCGGCGAGAAGCAACGCATCAGCTTCTTCAAGCACAAACAAACTCTGTGGGCCTACAGGTACTCATAAATCGTTCAGACGGTATTTTGACTGTTGATTCTGATATTTAGTTACAAATATGAAAACAAATGTACATACATTTGATAGTACAGAGTTTAAGTTGTGTCTTGCTCTATGTAGGTATGGAATTCCTATAAAGTTGTATTTCTGAGTCCCAATGATAAACAAAAGAAACACAAAGTACCAAAATTCAACTAATATATATTTTCAACTTGCTCAAATTCAACAGGCCAAATACTTATTTATTTATTTATTTTCTCCCCATTTACTCACAAACAGCAGCTAACCCTGTGACGAAGCAACCCTTAAATGGAGGTGAAGCTTTGCCAAAGGCAAAGAGAAAGAGAATGGGTAAAAACTTTTTTTTTTTTTTTTTTTTTTTTTTTTAAGCATTTTAAAGACTTTCCATACTTAGTATTTTGTGCTAAAGCCAACTGAAAAGACATATGGTGTTCAAAAATAAAAGGGCAGTGTGTTGGAATAAGGGTAAATCTATTGGCAGAAATGAATATAATAATCATAATTATGTTCTCTGAAACTAAGAACTGTTTTTTTTCCATTAGATTAGAATGACCCCTTCATATCAGGCCCCCAGGAAGGGCTTTGAAGCCAATTTGACATAGCGGCCAAACTGTGGAATTACAACTTCTTTGTCCACCACGTGATGCCATGGGGGCCAAAAACACTTTTCCCCTAGAGACTTTTTTTTTTTTTTTTTTTTTTTTTGTGTGTGTGTTTTGGTGAAAGAAAAGTTTGTTAATCAGTGGATACATTTTTATAGAGCGTCGCAACCCCCGCAAAATGACTCGTTTTATTTTCAGAATTTCATCTATTCTGTCCGATAACATTGGGAAAATCTAGAGACTCACGGTTAAAACATTTAATCCCCATTCAAGTTAGCGGAGTGCTAAACCGGAAGTATTGTTTGCGGGGGTCGCTGCGCCTCCGGAACTCAGCGCAGACGCGCCCGGTGGAAAACTGGTAAAACCAGATAGTGATGTAATTTGTGTTGCTGGAGGGTTTTATGGTCTAGTGAGTTCGGTAACCTGGATTTTCTGCATTTTTGTGGGTTACTTAACTATTCTTTATCACGTGCTTTTAGATGCTGCAGTGCCAGCCATTACTGCTGCTGAAATCTCAACATCTTGCGATGGTGTTAGCAGAGCCAAAGCCCCGAAACAGCCTGGGGCCAACCATGGAGCTCTGCAAGCTAAACCCAAAGGCCATGGTAAGCTGGGGCGTTGCTGAAATGGTAAAATGGAAAGCTGAGGCCGCGAAGGTCTTTTAAGACTAATTTAATCAAACCTCTGATGTGAGGTGTCTACTTGATAAGTCAAATAACCTATTTGGTATATTATCTAATGTTTTTTTTTTTTTTAAGGCTCCATGTACAGGTGACCATCTGCATATTAAGACATTGTAGTTATGTCCATTTTTAGCTTCTTTATTTCTTTTCCTGTATCATACACATATCTTGTTGTCCTGACATTGCAATTAATCAGATGTTTTGTGAAGCTCTTACTATCATGAGTCACTTATCCAAGTCTAATATACAGAAAATAAAAAGGGGATGAAGAACTATTTGACAGACCTTGTCCTCAGTAAATGTAATATTCAAATTGTATTTCAGGTTGTGCCAACTGCGTTCTGCTTGAACAGCAACTCAAAACACAATCGGTAGAACTAAGGAGCCTGAGAGAAGGTATGTTATTATGGTTTTATGACTCGTTACTGTGGTTTTCTCTTAATAAAGTTTATTGCAAATGACTCGGAAAACAACCTGCTGCAATGTTCTGGAATTAATGAAATATCTTAATAAATAGCTTTAGTGTTCCAAAAATCCCACCTTCTCGTTTTGGTGTTTCTTTGGTCTCGGCTCATAATTGTGTCTAGATCCCTGTTTCAACTTATTTTCTCCCATGTTTTACAATTGTGTAATTATTGCAACTTTCCTTTTTTCCAGAGCTGCTGAAGAAAGGGAGGAAGAAGGATAATGATGTGTAACCATTAAACAATGTAAAGGTAAATTCCTTTTGCTTTTGTCGTTTGATTAAATCCTGTCATGTGGATACTCGTAGATAATGTTTTCCTCTTTGCTTGTTCACAGATCAGAAAGGTGGATACCAGCAGAATAAGGGAGGCTACAATCGAGGTGGTTACAGAAATCAAAACCACCAAAGAAACTACTGAGCTTGTTGAATGTGGTTTTCAGTCTCGCCCGCTGAACTGGTCTTCATTCCATAACAACAACCTGAATTTCTGACACTTGGCTGTGTGCTGTTCTACTTTAATTGATTTAAAAGTTGAAATTTATTGCAGTACAAGCCCTTCCCAAAGCTACTGCATACTGTGCTTTTTCAGTACAGCCAACTTCTTTGGATGTTTTTAAGGTTATTATTACCAATATAAAATTTGTATAATAAAGGCTTTGCTGTGTGACTGGCTTGTGGTAGTACAGTCGGGTAACTTTTATTTTATTATTGTTGATTTATACTTCAATAAACAATTACAACAATGAAACCATACATTTTGCGTTCCTACTGTCTTTTTATTTATTTCAATATAAATTCAATTTAGACAAAGTTAAAGCATAACATTTTGGCAAGTCTCAAGTTGCAAAAAACACAGCTGGGTATCCTGAAATGGGTTTTCCATAACCTTAATATGTCATTGTGTATACTGAGATCAATGCTTACCTACAGACCCAACAGTTCTGAGTTCAAGCCCATAACACAAACAAGGTGACCATCTCATATCTAATCTGGCGTTGTGCTGTGCACACCCTTCGTGTTTTAGAAGTGTCTCTGCATCGACACACCTGTCTGAAATGATCAGCTCATAAATTTGTGTCGAGCTTAACATGCCACTGTGTTCTCTGGCATTATGCTTTGGGGAATTGGAGACACAGGTTTTTTTTAGAGGAGCTGTAGCTCAACAAGGTTAATACTGCTTTTCAGAGTGGGAGGTTCGGAGTTCAAATCCACTACGTACCAATGCCACACCAACCCTTACTTAAACATTAGGCCTGTTCCTTGGGCTTTGCCATTTTTTTTCCTCTATCCACTGCCTTTTTCTTTTCCTGCTCAAAATGCTCTGCCCCAACCATCGCTGCAGAGCAGCTATAATTGTTTATTGTTTCCAAATAAATTATAAAAAGTATCTTTCTTACTTGTTCATGAGCTAATTATGATAGTTACAATTTGGGTGGAATAAACCTTTAAAACGAATTTCTAGGACCCAAGCTTTTATTAAAAAAAAAAAACTTAAAAACTATAAGTACTGGGAAAAACTACTTGTTTTTGGGTGAAATAAATAGATGGGGTGGCAGTAGCTCAGCCCATAGAGAGTTGGGTTGGGAACTAGACGGTTGTTGGTTCAAGTCCCTGTATGTGTGAGTGTGGACTGCTAACTGGCACTGAGCAGGGCATCCCCACCCAACCACATTGACATCTGTGCATGTATAGGAGGACCTGTGTGTGTGAAAAAAACGTATTAATTACTATTTGAACAAAAGTAGTATTTATTTATAAAAGTAGGCTACTTGGACAAAAACTTAAAACTAGGGTCATGGAAATGCAGTCTCCGGTACTGCAGGAACATACTACTGATGCTTTTATTTCGATATTTGGCGCTGTGGTGCAGCGCCGCACCGGTACTGCAGTATTGCATCCGCAGCCCACTTCCGGTTCCTTTCCTGACGCAAGTGCCCGGCAAGGCTGTCGCACGCCTTTACTAGTGGCCGTTGTACAGCAAAACTGGATTTTATAACTACTCAAAAGAGACAGACACACCACAGGGTAACTTTCACAAAGACGTAGGTGAGTGTGTCGCAACATTTGATTAAACTATGGGTGATTATTCTTCGCTTTAGTGTGTTTACCGGGTGCACATGCGGGAAGGCCCCGTGCTCTCTCGGTTGTTGCTAGCGTTAGCTTAGCTAGCGTTAGTTTAGCAACAACCCGTGTTCTCGTTGTATTGTCATCAGTATTAGCTTGCTAATTAATAGGCTACGCATGTGTTTACGTTTTCTGGGTTTTGAAAAAACGTATTGTGTGAGACTTGTAGCTGTAACTAAGGTTTGGTGTTCCGTTTTATTGGCTAACTTGAAATCCATCCGTCAAAGCTAACGTTGATAGCGTAGCGAAGGTTGTCGTTGCATACCACGTAATGTTAATTGTTATAGACGCAGATTGCTAACTATACCGGCGTCTGCACGCAGCCACATCGACTTTTGTTGGGAAAAACTCATTAACGCTAGTTAACGAACTCATCCCAAAGTCAGCTAAAGTAACCTTTAAACAATGTTTAGCTACGTCAATATCTTAACACAGTCGTAATCTGGAAGATCTTGTGTGATGCTGTCGCAGGGCAGCATTGACGTTACCCAGCAGCCCACCTACTTAACTGGAAGATCCTTATAACTGAGACACATTATCTGCCTTCCTGAGCACAACGAATTAATGTAATTATTACAGCATTGAGTTTTCATTTAGATTTGATTTAATAATAGGAAGCTAAGTTACACTGTTTTTCTACAACATAGCACAGATGTTAACAAATCGGCTGTAATGTCTTCCTCACAAATGTCATTTTGTCTTTGCAGATTGACCGCTTCCTTCAGCTATGTCTCGTTTCTTTGCCACCGGGTCTGACAGCGAGTCAGAGGAGTCCTCATCTGCTGATGAGCTCACCCCTAAAGCACCCGGAGGAAATTTCAAGCAGTCAGTAACATAATTTACACTAAATCCTATCATCGGGACTCACTTTCCACTTTTTGTAGTAATCTCACACATTCATATTGTTTTCACAGGTCGTTGCTTATTAGTGATGATGAGGAGGACACTAAGAGAGTTGTCCGCAGCGCCAAAGACAAAAGGTTGGAGTATCTTTTTAAGCAGTATGTCTTTTAAAAACTGTACATTGTCATATCTAAGTATTGTTTTGAATGCATAAATTCTTGTATCTTAGGTTTGAGGAGTTGACCAACCTCATCAAGACTATCCGAAATGCTATGAAGATTCGTGACATGGCCAAATGTCTAGAGGAGTTTGAGCAGTTATGTCGAGCCTTCCTCAAAAGCAAGACTATAGTGGACAAAGAGGGTGTTCCCGCTTTCTATATCCGTCTTCTGGCTGACCTGGAGGACTACCTGAACCAGGTCAGTAGCCCAGAGTAGTCTGACATGATACATTTCCCAGTCCCCACATTTCCAGTGCAATAGAAATAATGAACATTATTTTATTTCCAGCTTTGGGAGGACAAAGAGGGCAAGAAGAAGATGAACAAAAACAACGCAAAAGCCCTTAGTACACTACGTCAGAAGATCCGCAAGTACAACAGAGATTACGAAACAGAAGTAGCTGCATACAAGGAGGTAAATTAGGAATCTTTCTCTCAGTGGTCCTGTGCTTCAGAATATACATGAACATTGCTGGTTAAGAGATATTAACTACACTTCTAAATTAAAGTCAGAGGTGGAAAGCTGTTATGTGTAACATGAATCTGTGTGTGATATAGTAAAAGAGGAGCACTTGCCTATTCTGCATTAACACCACATAGGTGCCAGTCGAGCTGCTCAGTAGCCCCTAGATCAGACTGGCTGTACTGGGCAGCTTCCGTGTGTGAATGTGTGTCACTGAAAGTGGATCTGGTAGCAGCCTGGATAAACAAAGAAACATAAAATCTCAATGTCTTCTCTCTCTCTGTTAGAACCCACAGGAGTCCGCTGATGAAGAGGAAGAGAAGGAGGCAGGAGGTTCTGGTAAGCTTGCTCTTTATGCATGTTTTTGTGTTAAATCACAATATTTCTGTAAAATGTACTAGAAAATTAACCAGCTGTGTTCATCCCAACATCAGAGTAATTGGGTGAAATATGTTTACATAGAAAAGGTTTGATGCTTCTCCGAGTCCTGTAGTACACGTACATCTGACAGCATTTAGTTTTATTACCTCCAAAAGTCACTGATAGAAAGTCTTCATTTACCCCCAGAGAAACTTTACTAGTATTTGCCACATACTCATCATCATGCACAACTTTTTTTTCATTCTGTGCTGTTGCAAACATAAAAAGTATGCTTGTATCAAGATCACGGGTGAACATCTGAATGTTAAGATGTCATATTGAGTGCAATCATCTCTAAAATTCATACTAATTTTTTTTCTACAAGGCTCATCTTCTGATAGCGAGGGAGAGGCAGGCGAAGATGGAGTGTCAGCCAAGGCCTTCTTAAAGAAAAAGCCTGAGGCTGCTCCAGAGGCCAGCAAGTTCCTAAAGACTGCCGGGGTAAGAGGCCAGCTTGCCATATTAGAATGTACTATAGAGAGAACAACAATAAAAACTGCTGCAAAGAAACTAAATTTAATGTAAGCTAATATGTTAGTTTTTCTCCCTTGACAGGAGGAGTCCTCTTCGAGATGATGATGATGATGATGATGATGAAGACTGGGGTTCAGACACTGTAGACAGTGGCAGTGAGAGCTCAGATGAAGGGGAGGGGAAGAGCTCCCTGGCTGTTGTCTTCCTCAAGAAGTGAGTCTCCCTCTCTGCATCTTTTGTTTTAGGTTTACAACTAAAGGTATTTGTACATTTTTAAAATGTGAACAAAACGTGATGCAGCAGCACAAAGCAACATTTCATGGATACTTTCTCCTTTTGTAAATTATGTAGTGCTGAGTATGGATTTGTTTTCCAACAAAAAAGGAATCGCTCAATATAGTTTGTTACATCTCCTCAAAGCTTTTTTTCCTTGCTTTAAGTAAGTTGCAACCCTAGATGTAAGTCAAAGAAAGTCCATTATGTATTCTTACCACCACACACTGTCTGTCCTCAGGACCCAGGAGGGTGAGAAGTCTGGCGAAAAGAGAGTCTCAAAGAAGAAGAAGCCCAAGAAGAAAGAGCGGCTAGAGGAGGAGGCTGAGGAGGAGGGAGGAGAGGAGGTTGAGGGAGGCTGGGAGAAGGTGAAGGGAGGCGCCCCTATGGTCAAGGTAAAGAAGAGATCATGATATACTTCTTTTTAGCTGTACTGCTATCATGATTCCTGCTGCTGAAACAAGATGGAACTATAGATGGTGCACTCATCCATATTTGTCTTTGCCACAATGCCATATTATGTTTTAGCACACTTTTATGCCAAGCCCAGAAAGAAATTGTGACTGTGTCGGTCAATAAATATTGTAATTAATTATGTTATGTGGTGTATTTAATCTGTCAGGAAAAGCCCAAGATGTTTGCCAAGGGCACAGAAATCAATGTACCCGTGGTGGTGAAGAAGCTGAATGAGATTCTGCAAGCAAGGGGCAAAAAGGGCACTGACCGGTAACACAACATCATTCACTAAAGCTCCACTTAATAGAAAATATGACTGCACATATTGTTCCTAATGATATTCTTTAAATCAGAAGTGCATGTGTCTTGTAAAGTGATATCCAATAACAGTGTTTCCCACAGATTAGAAAGCAATTTGTGGCATTGGGGGGACGACAACATAGTCTGTGTGGGAAACACTGAATAAATAAGTTGCGTAGAGAAACATTTTATGGAACCTCTTATTTACCCTCACAATTCTATTGTTCCTTGTAAGTATTATTAAAATGTTTTGTACTTGTCACACTTAAAGTATAATGTTTCTCAGTGCAGATATACAGTATATACACTCTGATCTAATCTCCACTCCTTTTTTCTCTCTTTGACAGGGCTGCCCAGATTGAACTGCTCCATTCTCTGGCAACAATTGCTGGTGAGAATAACTTGGGCCAAGGTATCCTGGTCAAGATTAAGTTCAACATCATTGCCTCCCTGTATGACTACAACCCCAACTTGGCAGCCTTCATGAAGGTAGGAGCCACGGTTTTTCTTTGTTCTGTTACCATTTCTGTTAAAGTCAAGAGTTTGTACTTGGAAAAGTTAGAAATAGGAATTTAAACAAAATAAAGCCCCAATATGTATGTTTATATATGGATATAACTGAGCCATTATGATGTCCTGTACTATTTGATGTTATAAATGATCAGACAATGAAACGGCACAAACATTATGTAGACAAATAGGTTTACCTTTAATTGAATCTTTCTGACTTGGTTTCCCTTTAGCCCGATATGTGGAAAAAGTGCCTGGACTGTATAGATGAGCTGCTGGACATCCTCTTTGAGCACAACAACATCTTCATTGGGGAGAACATCGCAGAGGACAATGAGAGTCTGGCCATCTCAGACCAGGTATCCCATCTCCATCTTCAGATTTCTGGTATTTTCAGGTGGCAGTTTGTCCTGGCTGATGTGCAGACCATCCCAAAACTGAGTCCCAGCTACCATGTCTTTGTGTCTGTACATGTATGATCTGTGTTGTATATTATGAGGTTTGTCTGCATTATTTTATATGGAATTATTGGAAGCATCATCATTTGTATGTCTTTAGCTAACATGGAAATACTTAACCTTTTGCATACTTTTTTTGCTTGTCTTATTAGAGAGTATGACACTGCATCAAAAATAATTGTGTATTGTATTGCTTAGTTGTGTGCGTGTGTTTGTCAGCCATTCAGGGTGCGTGGGTGCATCTTAACGCTGGTAGAGAGGATGGATGAAGAGTTTACCAAGATAATGCAGAACACTGATCCCCACTCACAAGGTGAGCTATACCAGAAAAAAAGACTCAAGAATTCTTTTTTATTGTATTATAGTTTTAGATGTGAAAGTAAAATCATAGTAGTACTGGAAAATGACGTTGCAAGAATCCCTGAAGTGTATTTCTGCATCGTGCTCATGGCTCTCTTCGCCACTCTTCTGCAGAATATGTTGACAATCTGAAAGATGAGGGACACGTTTGTGGCATCATTGACCGGCTGCTCGACTACATGGAGACCAAGGGCAGCACAGAGGAGATTTGCCGCATCTACCTACGCAGAATCATGCACACCTACTACAAGTTTGACTATAAGGCTCACCGGCGCAGCCTGGGCCTTCAGGGAGAGACCAAGGTGAGAAAAGCACTGGAGTGGTACAGCCTGTGTGAGAGACACCTCACTATATTAGCAAGAAAGAGAATAAAGTTTATTTTTCTGACTGACATCAACAGATTATCAATGTAAGAAGTGATTTATTTTTTAGATCACAAGGAAACTATAACTATTTATCTATCTAAATACAGAACAATCAGGGTTAGGGTATAAAGATAGATTTGTGTGTTAATATGGATACAGTGTCTTGCCATGAGCTGAGCAGCAGCCTCTGTGAATGTATTTAAGAGTGTGATGTGCTAAATTATGATTCTCTGCCGTCGTTTAGTCCGAGCAGGACCAGGAGGAGAGCGAGGGGGAGGACAGCGCTGTGATCATGGACCGTCTCTGCAAGTTCATCTACGCCAAGGATCGCACCGACCGTATCCGTACCTGCGCTATCCTCTGCCACATCTACCACCACGCTCTGCATTCACGCTGGTACCAGGCCCGCGACCTGATGCTGATGAGCCACCTGCAGGACAACATCCAGCACGCTGACCCGCCCGTACAGGTAGGCAGACGGTATTCATTTAGGGTTCAAAGTTGTTCTCTTGTGTAGCTTTGTGTTTTAAGTACCTATTTTATCTCTCTTGTCTAGATCCTGTACAACAGAACCATGGTCCAACTTGGAATTTGTGCATTTAGGCAGGGCATGATCAAAGATGCCCACAACGCCCTGTTGGACATCCAGTCTTCTGGCCGTGCCAAGGAGCTCCTGGGCCAGGGTTTGCTCATGAGGAACATGCAGGAGAGGAACGCAGAGCAAGAAAAGATTGAAAAGAGAAGACAGGTAAGTCCTACATAGGCAGTAAACGCATGACCAAGATTATGCAAGTTTTTCTTGTTGATAACCTGTTGGGTGTAATCGAGCGTTGCTGAACAAATGAGAAACTTTTTTTGTCAGACTTTGATCATACTATACACAGGTGCATGGGAGCCATTTGGGCGAAATCACTGCATTTTAGCCATCTTAGTGGCATGGCTCCAGGGTGTCAACTACTGGATGGATTTCCATGACATTTTGTACAGAAATTCATTGTCTCCAGATGATGAATCTTAATGACTGTTTGTTTGTTTGTTTGTTTGTTTGTTTGTTTTTTAGTGCCACCATGAGGTTAACATTAGCTAGTATTGTTTTCCAAACATTGGAAAAACCTAAAAAATAGACTTGATGTGAGGTTGTACAGAACCTGACTACATAACAATGCTTTGACCTCCCTCACAGGTGCCATTCCACATGCACATCAACCTGGAGCTGCTGGAGTGTGTGTACCTGGTGTCAGCCATGCTGTTGGAAATACCCTACATGGCCGCCCATGAGTTTGACGCCCGCCGCAGGATGATCAGCAAGCAGTTCCATCACCAGCTCAGGGTGGGAGAGAGACAGCCACTGCTGGGTACGCAACATGTCCCCTAACAACTCTGTACATCAGGATTTTTAATCCTGTCTGTTTGTTTAATCCTCAGAAAATCCAGAGAGGATAACTGTAGCTCTCTTTGTCCTCCAGGACCCCCAGAGAGCATGAGGGAGCACGTGGTGGCAGCCAGCAAGGCCATGAAGATGGGAGACTGGCGTACCTGCCACTCATTTATCATCAATGAGAAGATGAACAGTAAAGTCTGGGATCTGTTTCCTGAGACGCAGCGAGTACGCGAGATGCTTGTCAGGTTAGCATACACCATTCTCGTTCATCGGTTAATTTATTTTCAAATGTTCATTTTATCTTGTCAAGTTGCTGTTGTGATTAAGATAGTGTGACAAGTTATGTTTGAATGATTTAAGGGAATTTAAACCTAGTTTGCTTTATATACGTAACGCAGTTTAATTTTTATGAATTTCCTGATTGCGTTTACCTTTTTTTTTTTTTCTTTTTTTTATAGGAAGATCCAGGAGGAGTCACTGAGGACTTATCTGTTCACATACAGCAGTGTATATGACTCCATCAGGTAAGCACAAAATACTAGTGCCAGTCACTACTAAAGCAATGGTTTGTATGTTTTTAGCTTTCGGGTGAAACCTCAGTTTGTATCCACTTAGACCAGAAATGGCACTGCCTACGAGTGTCAGTGCCGACCACTAAAGATCAAGCTAAGCTCAGTTGTATCTCAATACGAGAATCTTTAGGGGGAACATAATCTATTTTTTGTTTTTATATATATCTGTCCTCCAGCATGGGGACACTATCTGAGATGTTTGAGTTGGAGATACCCACAGTTCACAGCATCATCAGCAAGATGATCATCAACGAGGAGCTGATGGTAAGTTTCATGGCTTCTCTGTTCTGTTGGAGTGAATTTTTATTTATATAATGTTGTAGAATTTCTGTTGCATCTTAATATTCACATTTTTTTGTTTTCTGAATTAAAGTGTTGTAAATGTTTTCTGTCCTCTTGCCAACAGGCGTCACTGGACCAGCCCACACAGACGGTGGTAATGCACCGCACAGAGCCCACCTCCCTGCAGAACATGGCCCTGCAGCTGGCTGAGAAACTTGGCAGCTTGGTGGAGAATAACGAGCGCGTCTTCGACCTCAAGCAAGGTGTCTATGGAGGCTACTTCAACAGAGGTGGGTTTGGACAACACGCTTCACTCTATGCAATATATACCATATATGTTTTTGCATGTTGTTTACGGATTTTTGGTGACCTTAAGTCACATTAAAGTACTTTTCCAATGCTATAGCTTGTTACATTCCTGGAACATCTCTCATGCTCTCTTTGGTATTATTATAGGTGGAAAAAGGCTTTCTTGGAAACGATGATAATCGGTTGTTTTTTGCATTACAGATCAGAAAGGTGGCTACCAACAGAACAAATCTTACAACAGAGGTATGTTAAGTCACACTGAGATTGAACTTTGGATACAAAAAATAACATTTCTGACCACGCGATGACCTTCTCAAGCCTATATGCCTCTGATCTTTTTCAGAGGATGTGTGCTTTATCATTGCCACTTTTAACTATGTTGGTGACTGAGTTTGTTTGTATTTAATCAGTAACTAACATGTAATGCATTAAAATGTTAGGTTAAGGGTAATGGTCAGGTTATGGCCGAACAGAACTAGGCGTATAAGTTTAATTCAAAAGAATGCCCTGGCAATTGCCATTGAAATCAAATGGTGACGAAAAAACTGCACAAATAGTTTGGATGCATGAAACATTTTCTCGCCATAAATAAACGTGAGAAAACTTTTTTGCGCACCTCTTTGGTCGGGCAGGTGCGTAGGATATGATCAAAGGTGATAGATCAAAAATTGTTGAGAGAAAATCTCGCACACTGGCCATTACGCAAGCAATAATTTATTTAGAAAAATACGTTTCTGTCCCAGACCTTCATCACCTAAAATTTACCTGATGAAGGTCTGGGACCGAAACGTTGTATTTTTCTAAATACATTTTTGCTTGCGTAATGGCCAGTGTGCGGGATTTTCTCTCAACTCGCCATAAATAAAGAAAATATAACTTGGTTAGAGAGCTAAGGTGCCACGACGAGAGGTTCCAATCATATTTTAGGTTGGTCCATTTGTTATCTCATCGGTTGCACTTTTGAAGGGTCAGCAACAGGGACGTTGGAACTATTTTCTTCTTTCTCTTTGATTAAATCCTGTCATGTGGATGCTCGTAGATAATCATGTTTTACTCTTTGCATGTTCACAGATCAGAAAGGTGGATACCAGCAGAATAAGGGAGGCTACAATCGAGGTGGCTACAGAAACCAAAACCACCAAAGCAACTACTGAGATGGTTGCATGTGGTTTTCAGTCTTGCCACCTGAACTGGTCTTCATTCCATAACAACAACCTGAGTTTGTGTGCTTGACATTTGGCTGTGTGCTGTTCTCCTTCATTTGACTAAAAACAGCTGGAAGTTATTGAAGTACAAGCCCTTCCCAAATCTACTGCATAGTGTAGTATTTCAGTACGGCCAACTTCTTTGGATAAACATGAGAGTTTTGAAGGTTAGTATTGCTAATTGAAAATTTGTATAACCGGCATTGCAGTGTTGCTGGCTTGTGGCAGTACAGTCGGGTGACAGACATTTCAAGTATTGTTAACCCACTTCTCAAATAAACAACAATGAAACTGCATGTTTTATGTCCTCTTCTTGTTTTATTTGTTTTAATATAAATTCAATTCAGGCTAAATCAAAGCATGAAACAAAGTCAGATAATGTAAACGCTGAAAATCAAGTTGCATACTTCCATAACCTTAATATGTCTGGTTTTCTACATGTTTGAAACTCAGGAGCTGCTCCCTGGGATCACATCCTGATTCTTGATGTCAGGATATTTCTCAAAACAATGAAGCTGATTTTAAAGGAAAATATTTTTAGGCGATTCAAGAGAAAAAAACTGCTTTTGCTCAACGAATTAATGTTGGAAACTTATCCAATTCCTTAACATAAATATACTATAAGAGTTTGCAATGAGGAATATTCCATAGCCAGACATTATAAAAACTACACATGGTAATAACTGATTCTATCAAGGCTGCCAACACCCAGTTAAAGGCTTTCACCCGAAATGTGTTTGCGTGAGCCATGTAATGTTACAGGCTGTTTATCATACTCGGAACCCAGAATGCTTTGGATTATCTCTTGTTTGAAATGGCTTTTACTTTACTTGTAATGTATTTGATTACGGAGTTATCTTCACTGTCATATTCTCTTGTTCCTAATTATTTGTTGCTTCAACACTGAAAAAACAGCTTTTGTTGTTTGCCGACATGTTCTTTATTACATGGATAATTGACTTTGTGCTACAGAGGAGTTTGACAGCAGAAAACCTAAATGGTAAATATAAGGTTTTAATGTCAGTTTCTACGATTTTAAGAGCAATTTCTAACATGTTACATTTTAGACATAGTTTTGTAAAATGTAGGTGATCAGTCAATTAACAGTTTCCCCATATTTTTAGTGCTTTTACCAGAAGTTAAGAGGTCTGTTACTTTACCAACAGTCAAAATGAAAATAAGTATTACATACATAGGTTATATGTAGTTTAGTATTATGAAACCTTGACAGTTTTAAAGTACAGCAGCAAAATTAGTATTTGAACAAATTGTCCATCAAACTTAACATTGTTGCTCTTATTGTTCTCATTTTTCATTAAATCATTAATTGTTAAGTTGAACCATACACAGTCATTTTGATTACAACTATTGCAAGTTGTCATGCTTAATTTAAATTCACTAATTCTTCATTGGCACACAGTAGGTTATGGCTTTCATAACAACTCAAGAAATAGGTGAGTGAGCATGGATTTTTACATCGTTTTATTCAAATGGCCAACAGTGTTTCCATGTTGCTTTCTTATTGCTCCATTGTTGCCTGATTGGAAACCTTAATATGAATGTGTCCAGTGGTTCAGCACCAATGCCTCTTCTCTATTTCCCCTCTGTGTGGGTGGCCTATTAGCTGCCTCTCCTCAGACTCAGTCTCCTGTAGAGCTCTTGCCTCAGTAGGTCCCTCTCTTTACGGATTCCCTGCAACACGGTGCGGTTCTCCTGAGCCCTACGCACAAGGTATGGGAGCGTGTCGTCCACTGAGCCGTATGGCACTGACTTGTATACAGCATAACCCTCCTTAGCTGGAAGGAAGAGGAGAGTAAGAGTTTTAGTATCTAAATCATGTACATCGTAGTTTACATGAAGAGAGGTTGGCCACCCAGAGCTGCTGTCCTGCCACTAAAGGTTTGCAAGTTCAGCCATGTCTCGCATCAAGCTATAGATGTAAAAAGACTCTGGACTTCTTGCAGAAAATGTAAATGTAAAGAATGCCAGTTGAGGCACAGCTCACCCAGTGTGAGGGAGACGTGATCACACATGCCCAGCAGCTGGCCGAAACATACTGAGCCTCCATCATTGTCTATCCCCAACTCTTCCATCCTGAAGATGATATACACAATAGCTATATCATAAACTGCAGTACTCAACCTGGTGCCCGAGACCCCCACTAGAGGTCGCAGGATACATTTGAGAGGTCATGAAATGCTAAAAAGTGTACTCCATTGATTTAGCATTGCACTCCTATAATAACATTGTAGCACTCACAATGTACAGTTTAAAATAGAATCAAGCGAGTATTTTTTACATTATTCTTACTTGCCAAAGCCTGACGCCTACATTACCCACAATGCAACACAATATATAACACAATGCAACAGTTCGGTTCAAGATTCAGGTGTGTTATGTGGAGGAGAGATGCTTTAGAACCGAGATGCCCCAACTTAAGGTAGTTTCCTGTATCTGTGTCATTTGTGCACCGCCACTGCCACGCCTCTTTAGGAGACTAGCGGCAGGTCCGAGTGTATTGATTCCAATGGGAGAAGTGAACACAGATTATGAGCGATCCTTTCGCTCCATAGTCACCAAAGTAGATATTGGACCCATTTCTCACAAGCAACATATCTCCAGAACATTCTGACACTAAAATGGCATTTTTCAGAAGGAAACATCAGGAGAAAATAAGCTTTGTTTGAGACCTGTTTCTGTCTCAGGACCAAACTCTGCCGAGATCTGGCAACACAGAGAAGCTACCGTCAGCTAACGTTGGTAAACGCCCTAACAAAACTAATCTCTGTGATGCTAAGTATGTCTTTTAGCTGTGTACATATCTAACGTTAGCAAAAGAACATATTAATAAATTATTCAAAAATAACTTTTCATTCATCCACATGACGTTCACTACACTTTCAAACGAGGCCACGCCTTTTTAGGAGACAGGAAGTGTGTACCGTTTCAAACCATTGGCGATGCTTGAAATGCTCTATCTTTAGTATAAAGGATCTTTGGTGGAGGTTAGTCACCCTATTCAGATGTCCCGTTACCTTCCACTTTCTTTTTGTTGTAATTTTGAAACTGGTTGATTTATGAGGACTATGGTTAACTGCTCCTCAGATCTCTGCAGGGTAAATCCAGACAGCTAGCTAGACTATCTACCGCCCAAGACGATTGTGATTGGTTTAAAGAAATGGCAATAAACGAGAACACGTTTTTCTCCCATCCCCAATGCAAAATTACAAATCCGACTATGGCTACGTCAAGACCCGCCCTACGAAGCAGTTCGATTGGTTGGGGTTAGGCATTTGACCGTGGGTGGTTAGGGTTAGGGGATTGGTCAGGGGATAGGACCTGTACATGTAAGCATGGACGCCTGGCCAATAGTAGTGTGTGAATGCTATTGAAGGGCGGGTCTTGGCATGGCCATAGTGGGATTCGTAATATCGCATCCCGGATTGCTGTGTGGACTCACCAGACCCTCTTTCACAGCGTTGTGGAGGAAAGTCTGGCAATGCCAGACTAGAAGCTTGGTGATACTCACTGTCGCAGGGCTAGTGGTGAACTGCTGTAGCTGGCGAGCTAACCGTTAGCGTAGTCACAATAGCTCCCGGGAGCTTCTCTGTATTTTCTGTCTACTGTTCTGTTTACTTTTCCTTGGCATTTGTTCACCATTCAACACCAATTTGTTGAGTAGAAAGTCGTTCAAGAGAGAAAAGAAAGCTCTCCAAGCCAGCTTAGCTCTGTCACAGGGTCTAACCGTTTGGCAGCTCGTCTCACTGACTCCTCGTTGTGAGTGGCGACTATGATCCTGTAGCGCTCGGGTTTCTGGGAAATGGCTTCCAGCATCACATCCAGCGAGCTGTTATAACTGCACAAACACAAATACACCGATGAAGTGTGTAAGGAGACAAGTTCACTGCCAGAAATAATCAGCCCAAGTTTACGATATGCAACAGACACAGCTAATGCACTGTTGATTTTAATCCAGATAAAAAGCTTTTTAGCATAAATTCAGGTGCATTAGTAACATTTACCAAACCCAGACAAGTGTTGGACTCAGTTTTATGTAGTGTTGGCGTTATCTGGGATGCATTTGGGATGCCTGGTTGTGATTAATGGCTACTGCCTCTTATCCACCTGTCATTGGTGTCCTCCCAGCACTGGTGGACGGGGTCCTGACGACCCTCTTTCTCTGCCAGCTTCCTCTCTTTGTCCATGTAGGCTCCTCGTACCAGCTTGACCCCCAGACAGAAACCCTCATTGTTGGACAGGTGCAGAGCTTCTAACAGGAGAGACCTGGACTCCTGAAAGAGAAAAATGGGATGTCTCCTTTTTAAGAAAATATGCAAATTGAAAGGAAAGTACAATTTCTTGTTTTAAAACAATGAAAAGAGAATTTAAGATATTTGCCTTTAGGTAACACTGATATGTGTTCCAAATCCACGTGCCATCTTTGTTAAACTTCTTCATCATTGCCATGGTGACAAGAGAGAGGGCGGGGTTCATGTAGGTGTACTCTGCATCAACCAGGACTCTGACTTTGTTTACACTTGCCTTAAAAAATATAAATAAAAGAGCACAGTCGATCTTTAAAATAAATGTGTAACTTCCCTTATTAAGATTAACACATTAAAATCAGACACAGTGAAGCCTTGGAGGGCAAAAATAAGTAATCACAATAAATTGAGTGTTCAAATTCAATTCACAAAACAATATCACTTTGATGCAGTTCTCCCATGCAATAAATGCCCTATTCACATACCTCTGCTATTTTGTTGAGTCTCTGCAGGCTACAGAGGAAATGGGCAACTTCTCTGTCATCTAAACCAGGGAAGTTGATTGACTGAAAGAGGCAGTTTCAGGCAAAGGACAGAGGTCATTAAACATTTAATTAAACAGAATCATCCTAATCAACACTGTAAACGTATGTATAAACTGAGGAAAGGGAACACATCTGACAAACTGTTATTTTGATGTACCTCTCCATCCATAGCTCTGACAAGAAGATTCAGGTCATATGGTTGCTCTGCCATGAGGGTCGTAAGTTTCACCTTTATACAAGCAGTACGGACCCGTCAGTAAGAAGAAAAACACAAAATTCGAGAACAAACTGGAACAGCCGTGGATAGATAAAACACTAAAAAGTGTATTCTTATCTTTTTTTCCCACGTATTTGAACAAATCAGCTACTGTTTGACCTCAAAAACCTGGGAATTTCCCCAATGGTTAGCCTTGTAACTCAAATGCTCAGAAAAGTAATTGTTGTACCAAACAAATGTAATATTGAATATAAATGCCCCCCTCTATTGAAAGATTAAGCATTTGAGAGTTAATTAAAATGCCTTTCTTGACATTTCTTGCATAAAAACATCTAATTTACAGTAAAAAATGTTAGCGTTTTGAAAAAGTCCCAGCAAGTAATTTCTTCAAAACATTATGAACGGTGGAAATTGTTGCCTTACACACAGCTCCGGGCTGATCAGGGCTGTGATCTTTAGCTGCATCATTGGGTCTTTGCTCCAGGCCTTGCTGTGGGATATTTGCACACATTCCAACATGGCCTCCATGTTGTCGTCATATCTCTTCTCTCTGGTGGTGACAAAAAGCAATAATGTACAGTAATTCACTTTGGCCATGTTCAATCACATTAATGTGAACTAAATCAATGTGACTGCCCAAAAGAGGAGCATACTGAAGAAAAAACAGTGCACCTCCACTGTTTTTTCTATCCTCTAGTTCTCTTTGAGCACAATCATCCGTTTCCAGTTATAATGTCCAGTTAAATTTGTGAAATTTTGATGTGTGGTTCGTTTTTCCCCACATTTTTATGTGGTGGTTAACAATTTGTTGTACCCCGTGCTCTCTCCCAGATCCTCCTCGATTGGTACGGCCAGCATTGGCCTCAGTCCCAGCATGCTCAGCTTCTCCATGGACTGAGAAATCTCACTCTCATTCTCTCCAGCCACAAACTGGGCATAGACGGTGGGCCGCAGCAGCAAGGAAAACCCCCTTCTGCCCAGGAGTGTGCGTGCTACCGACATCAGCTGAAAGAAGAAGGTGAAGTGGACAGATAAGGTGAAGAAGAATGATGGAGAGGAGGAAAGGGATTCATTAGGTGACACAGACGCAGTGGCGGTATGTAACTAAGTAGATTTACAATTTTGAGGTACTTGTACTTTACTTGAGTCTTTTCATGCCACTTTCTCCTTCTTATTTAAGTCATTTTAAATGCAAAATATTTCATGTTTCCAGCTTCACAGATGTGACGATTATCTGCTGTTTCTTTTGAACTATTTTAATTTATTTACAATAATTTTGAATTCTGTGCCGTTGGTTGGTTGGAACAAGCATTGTGAAGCTTTGGGCTCAGAACTTGTGATGGCATTTCTCACTATTTTCAGATTTTTTACAAACTAAACAATCGATTAATCGAGAAAATAATCAGCATATTATTCCATAATGAAAATAATTATTAGCTGCTGTCCTATACAAAATAGTTTAACACAATTAGCTCCACCTCAACCAACTACAAAAGTAAAATCCTGCTTTTATTGTTGCCAGAGTAATAATAATGTAATGATATAATAGTGTAACAGTCACAGGGGCTGTTTTTCTGCATTGATACTTTTACTTTAAATACTTTACATTTTCCTGCTTATACAATCATGCTTTTACTTAAGTAACATTTGCAATGCAGGACCTTTACTTGTAGGTATTTTTACAGCGTAGTATTACTTTTATTATTTATTACTTTTACTTCAGTGACGGATATGAATACTTCCTCCACCACTTCACAGAAGCACTTATTTTGTACATTCATAGTGTGCAACATCAGAGTGTCAAAGATTGATCAAGAAAAGATTAAGATCTCTCTCTCCATGCCTCACTCACTCTTTTTATCCTAGCACTCGTCAATCTTATTCATCTCATTTTACTCCAAATAATAATGACAAGTGGCAAACTCAAGTCTTACCTTCCCGCTGTTGTTGACAAGCACAGGGAAGGAGCAGAGGCGAAAGATGCCCAGAGCACGGAGCAGCTCACCCAAACTCTTCACCCTGAAGGCACTGGGATCCTCGAAGGCCAGAGACGCTGAAAGAAGGTCGGGCTGCTTGACTGCCACCGTCTTGGAGGTCCCAGTACCCATCAGCCTCAGCAGCAAGAGGCGAGGGAGTGAGGGACACAAGCGAGAGCACATCATCATCCCTGGAAAAGTGTGTATGTGTGTTTGTATGTCACTGACACTGCTTGTAGATGCAGTCTCAATGATGTGAAGTGTTTGTATGAATCTTCCTTTGTTGTAATTTTGAGGTGTCCGTTAGGCAACTCCAAAAGTACCAAATGTGTCTGAAATTGACAATACAATCGCAAAAGTCAGTAGAAACATCTTACCCTCCTTCCCAAAAGTTACTTATGGAAGTTCTAAATGATGGAAAGCTAAGCAGGTGCGATTTGAGGGTCTCAGTGTAGACCAGTAAAATTCATCATCTTTTGGCTTACTCACTGGTTAATAAGTGACTAAATTTAAGTAAACATCAAGTTGACCCTTAGCATCAACCCACAAGTGTTCCCTCAGTTTGACTTTAAACTAAATGGACATTAAAAGCTTGCTTTGTCGCGTATTAAAACATTCGTCATGTTGGATCTGGCTTTTTTTTGCTAGAAGCTTTGGAATAAATGTGGCTTTAAAAGGCAATTCTAGGCATTCAGATAGTAGTGCAATCAAAGTGGGTCAAGTAGCAGAATTCAACTTGTTGCATTTATAATTTTACCTACAGTAATGTTGCCTTTTTAACAGTGCAAGCTTTTGTTAATGCACATTCAAAATCCCAACATTAAATTTAGAAACTCTTTATCAGACAAGTCAGTTATATTCTGAGGGGGGTTCCGTTTAAACATATTTTTTTTCTTCCAAAAGACCAAGCAAAGCAGCCAGGAGTGGAAATGATTAACCACCTGCCACCATCCTTGTCACATATCTCTGACCTGACAGAAAACCCTCTAATATCACACACAGCTCACTCAGACATTTGCTATGCTGGCACTGCTGACCAACCAGACCTGAAATACTAATAGTTGTTCACTAAAGGGTTAGGCATTCTTGGGATATTTAAGTAATCATTCAGAAATGAAAGGAGGTCCAAGGCAATCATAGCAATCTCTTAAATGCCTTAATTTCCTGTCATAATTCTAAGTAAAAAATTATATAATTGCTGTCCATCTGAAGCAGTTTTGGTAAAAAGAAGGAAACAAATACAATTCTTGCAAGTAAAAGAGAAGGAAGGAAAGCTTGAGAAGGGTAATGACTAAAGATTTTGACAAATTTTAGTCTAGATGTTACCCTGCAGTTTAAAGGAAAAGTTCGACATTTTGGGAAATACTGTTATTCACTTTCTTGCTGAGAAGATCGATACCACTTTCATGTCTGTTCATAGTCTTTTTAATGCAGTTAATCCTCTACGAGGACGCTACATCACAGAATCTGACGCGTTACATTTCAGTATGTAGCACCATGTTTGGTAGCTGTTACTTATTAAAATAAAGTATGTAATAAAGTATGAAAAAACTTTTACAGGTCCCAGAATCTAATGAGTCCCACAATTTGGTGCAACACCGGCCAAGAAGTAGACCTACACATAACCCCCCTGACCAAAACAAGAAAATATAAAAACATGCAATGGCCAGGTTTATGCTAAACTAGGCTAACCGTCCCCTGGAGCTAGCTCCATATTTCGCATAAAAACATTAGAGTAGAATCAATCTTCTCATCTAACTCTTGGCAGAAGACCTTTGCTGTGATTTGTTTGACAGCAAATACAAAAATCTAGATGTTAGCAAAAATGAAGAACCTCATTTTTATTCTAGTCACTTTTAGCATGTTCAGTGTTTCAGTGGGAAAGAATTGAATCACAAAATCCTGGCTATTGGGATTCTTTTTTTTATTTTTCACACTGGAATGAATATTTAAAAAGAAATTCTTCAACAGCTATTTACAAATTTTGATCAATTTCATGAATCTGCTGATTAGCTGAAATCTTGGAAAGACACACACACACACACACACACACACACACACACACACACACACACACACACACACACACACACACACACACACAGAACATTTGGCTACTTGAACTAATGCTACACATTGCTAAAACCCCTAAAAGCGCTATCAAGCCAAAACATTTTGCCAACAATAATGTTCTACTATATTTTAAAACACAGCTCTTGTGCTCATATCCAGGTAGGACCCCTGGGGGTGGGCGTGTCCATGCTGGTGTTGTCTGTACAGATGCCTGAATGGGATGGAGAGGGATGAGTGAGGGTCCTGGCAAAGCCGGAGAGGGTAGGACGGAAAGGCAGGGTAGAGGGCTGGGGGAGGGGTGGAGGAGGGAAGATTGGAGGAAAGTGATGGATCCAGCTGAGGGAGAAGAGACGGGTGGTGCAGTACCATCTCTGGACGATAGGGGGCGGCAGGATTGAACTGCGGGATGGCACCTATTTCGACCGGAGGGTATGAGGAAGTGGCGGGATTGGGCAGGTTTTGAGGATGCGCTGTTGGTGGCATTGAGGGAACTGAGGAAACAGACTGCTGGAAAGAAGAGGAGACAGCCAAGCAAGAGGAGGGCTGGAAAGGAGGGTGAGGGTGAGGAAAGGAGGATGATGGATGAGTGAAGGAGGAGGGAGGGAAGGTGGAAGCTTGGCCTTGGTGGCTCAGATTTGGGAGGTGAAGAGCATGGTGGGCATAGCTGGAAGACATATTTGAGAACGACCGATTTTGCATGTGTTGAGGGACGGAGGAGAAGGCAAAAGATGTGGGGGCAACATGAGCGTGTAGGGAGCACGGCAGACTGGGAGCTGGTGGGTGGTTGTTGTTGGGGAGAGGCTGAGCGGTAACTGGAGCGGGATCAGGATTTGCAGAAAGGATATTTGGATAGATAAATGCTTCCGAGCTTTGATCGCTGGGTGCATTATTTCCACAGGTCATGGATTCACCCAGCAGAGGCTGACCAGGATGAGTGAGCAGAGAATGAACTGATATTTGGTCCTGCAGACCTGACTGACATGTGGAAGATGGGGCAGGGAAAGAGGCGGCTGTAGGTGTATGGGGGATGATTGTCTCTGGGATGGTGTGATAGTGGTTGGCAGAGGGGGAGGAGGAGGACAGGAGTGGCTGTGGCGAGGAGGAGTTAGAAGGAGGCGGCGTGGGGAAGGTGAAGGAGGTCTGCTGCAGTGAGGGGGTGGTGGTGGTGGTGGTGGAGGAGGAGGAGAGCGTGGGGGAGGAGGAGAGGATGGAGGGATAGTCCATAGACTGAGCATTGGATGTATCTGAAGAGTCGGGGACAGAGAGGGAGGAGAAGGAGGAGGAGGTCTGAGGTAGAGGAGCTGATGGGAAAGAGGAGGAGTTGTTCTGAACCGCAGGGAAGGTGGAGGTGTAAGCTGGTTCACCCATAGTGTCTGATCTGTTGAGGAGAAACAGAAAAAACAGATATATATGTTAGTAATAAAAGATTTGTTAATTAAACATGCACATGAGTAAATTCCTCTCTCTCTCTCTCTCTCTCTCTCTCTCTCTCTCTCTCTCTCTCTCTCTCTCTCTCTGTCTCTGTCTGCACACCTACCTTTCAATCATACGATTCGCCACCTCACTTCCTGGTGTGCCCTGCATCCCATTGGCCATGGAGATGCCGATATCGGACATGTGCGATGCCATGAATGCTTGGCCGAGATCTAGTGGCTGCTCCGGGACCAGAGTGTCCTGATAGGAGGCTCCCTCTGGTCTGAACCCACAGGAGGGGTCAGGCAGTGGGGGCAGAGAGGCCAGAGCGAGGGCCTGCAGGTCTGTGCTGGTGGTTATGGGCTGCGGCAGGAGCTCAGTAGAGTCACATGGATCACAGTTCACTGAGAAAGACAGATAGAAAAGTGGTGTTTTAGGATAAGGTAATTCAAGGATCCAAGGCAATGTAGGATGTAAGAGTTATATAAAACAAATGCCCAAACTAATGATTTAAAGTGGCATCCGTCTGCTTATTCCACTTACCAATATCCAAGGTTTCTGTCAGGACAGATATTTTGCGCTTCTGTCTTGCATCTCTTTGTCTGCAGGTGGGGAGGGGGAATAGGTCAGATCATCCACAATATATGTGCAACAGTGTGAAGGGTTTAAATGTGAGCTTTTGTTGTGAATTACTTTTTGCTGTTCATGCCGTCTTCTCGGAAGCCTTTAGCGAAGGGGTTGGCGCTGATTTTCAGCTCTGTGATCTGAAAACAACAAAAAAGAAATGATGCTTGGTCCACCTTCCCTCTAGTTTTGTACTTGGCTCTCATTTTCCAAATTTTGCATTGACTCTCTTACATGCAAGCTGTTATTGCTCAGAGCAATGTGTTCAGGGCACTGTGACGTGTGAGACATTTTTTCCTAATCACGAACTGCACTCATTGCAAGTCATTTTGTGCAGAATCAGTAGCCCCTTTCTTATTATATAAATGTAGAATGATGGTACCTTGTTGTTCTGGTAGGCAGTGACTGTGAGAAACTGGGTCTCAGGGAAAACAAAGGAGTGTTGCCCTCCGCCCCACCTCAGCACGTCTCTGGCTTCAATGACATGAACTCTGGGCTGGTAGCGATGCAGCGAGTGCAGGATTATCTGGAAATAAAAGAAAAGAGGTTGACTCAGCAGCACCGTGAAGACAAAATCTACCAGTGGAGGTTTGGTACTGCATTTGTGCTGGGTCAGTCACGCTGCTGTATTTACATGTCCCTGTGAGTCCAGCGTGTTGTTGGTGAGCTTGGCGTAGTGAAACGAGATGGTGCGGCTCTGCCAGTGAGCTCCTGTGGCTGGTGAGTCTGGGTGGATGAAAACCCGGTCCGGTAGCCTCGCCTCTGCCCCGCCAACAGCCTGCCAGCCACCACCTTGGAAGCGATAGCGAGAGTTGTCCGCTGGGATGATGTCCAGGAGGAGGATGTAACGGAGAGATGGGTTCAGGCCTGAGAGCTTTAACCTCAGCCCGGGGAACATCCGTCTAAGAGAAGGAGGGACGGTGGACAAATAGCAGAAAAGATGTGAGAAACAGCTGGTTGTAAGTTACAGTATAGGATTGGAGAATGGTAATTATAGGAGGATTAAAAGTTAAGATAAAGACAGTGGAGTCTAAGGTCAGTGCACTATGTTCTCTCACCTGCCCTTCTTTGTGATGATCATCTCTGTGCCCACCGAGCTGAACTGTTTCCATAAGGATGCATTCTCCAGCTCCATCTTCACCTCATCTTTTGGGGCTTTGGTGGTAGGGTCGTTGGGAACAGGTGGAGGGGCGAGCAGCCTCGGGGGCAGGGCTTTGGCCACAACGTCACAGGCAGGAGGGAACAACGGCATGTGGGCTGGAGCCTGCCGGTCTGTGGGAACGCACAAATCCAGGATAAAAACCTTTACATGAATGGTTGAAATAAAGCAAAATACAGGTGCAAATGTTGGTCTTAAAAGTTCATCAAATCAAATCAATGACCCAATCAGTGCTCAATCACTTTAAATATGTATGTATATATATATATATATATATATATATATATATTTATATTGCCAACACACTAAATGAACATCTAAGTGAACATCTGAATCCAACTTCTTTTGAAAGAGCATACCGTTAAAACACATTAAATTACATTTTTTCATTCATGCACACACAGTCCCTCTCACCTCTGTAAAAGCAGTCTCCGATCCTTTGTGGTCCCAGAGTCAAACTGGGGTACATCTCCATGCTCAGCATCTTCCTTGTCTGTGTTTGTCCTTTTACTCGTCCTCTTCACCTGCTGCAAAGTGACATTTCACTATTCAACTCTTGTTGTTTCTTCTTGGTTTCCTTGTACAAATTCTCTGTGATATCAATCTTCGGTTGTACTGGAGAGCTCTTCTTAAGATGTTCTGTTACTTGTTGTCTCTATTTCCGTTCCTATCCCTCTGCAGTCCTTTGCTACAAATGCCCAAAGCGGTGAGCTGCTCTGTTAAATAGGTGTGTGGAGCTTCACACTTAAGGCCAAATGGCCCCCTTTCTTCATCTGCCTCCCTGTTTCTCCACACTACGCCCTCATCCACCCTTCTGTCCCTACTCCACAAACATAAACAACACCGGTCATATAGAGAGGTGATTTGCAACACAGGGTTTACTTTATAATTTTATAGTGTCTGGTAGGGAAATGAATGTGAGTGTCACTAGACCTGCACTCAGCTACTGTTTTGAGTTATTTGTACTTTTCTTGAGTATTTTATAACTCTTTATCACTACATTTCAGAGTCAAAAAGTGTTTTAGGAGAAATTTTAGTTTAAGAAATTAGGAAGTGTTGCTTTAAGTTAAACTATATAAAGTAGTTCATAATTGCTCAACCAGCAACAACAACAGTAAAATGTTGCTTACACATTAATGCATCAACAATTAAATAACATGTTGTGGCTGGGTTGGCTCAGTTGGTAGAGCAGGCACACGCAGAGGTCCAGGGTTAGAGTCCGACCTGTGACGATTTCCTGCATGTCTTGCCTATTAGACAAGCTTCTTCTAATTTTAAATCTCTTCTTAAAACCCACCTTTTTTTCTTGGACTTTCCCAACTGAGGCTGACATTTTTGTGCAACAAATTTTTACTGTGATAAGGTTTCATGTTTTAAATGTTAAATGTTTTTCATGACTTCTACTTTGTTCTGTACAGCACCTTGTGCAACGTTGGTTGCTTTATAAATACATTTTGATTGATTGATTCCCCCTCTCTCTCCCCTTTTTCACCTAGCTGTCCTGCCCATTGAAAAGGTGGAAATGCCCAAAAAAATTATATAAAAATGAAATAACATGTTATATAGTACTTTTGATACTTTGTTTATTTTGTTGCTAAAACTTGTGTACTTTTACTGGACTTTGTATTTGTACATTGTGATGATGATACTTTAGCTTAAGTAAAGAATCTGAATACTTCTTCCACCACTTTATCAGGAAAAGTTCAGCATTTACCTGAGTGTGTGAGTGTGTGAGTGTGTGTGTGTGTGTGTAGGATGCAAAACAGACAACTGCCATTTGTAATCTTACTTTCAAGATTTTCTGTAATAATTCAGAGAAATGCTACTCAAATTTCACATGCCTCTTACACATACATATAAATCTAGTAGTTTACTGGCAGGACACCTGTGGCTGTGTGATGACTTGATGACATGTTTCTTCCTCTCCGCAGGGAGTCGGGCCTTGAATGAAGGTGTAAAAGGAATCCAGTTTGGCCGACAGCTGCAGTTTGGCCACAACACAAACATGAGGGTCTAGAAGTTTATATGAGAAGTTTAAATGCAGGTATGAGCTTGGTATTACAAGTTATTCTGGGAAAGAATTACCTGGAATACTTCACAGTAGAACTGTTGACTGAATCAATTCAACACAAATACTGGTGTCATGTGAGGGAAGTTTGGTGAGCAGACAGGATTTCTAGTTAAAATGCAACAAAACACACAATGTGGACCACACAGACAAACCTCTGTTGGTGGTACCAGACAGCCAATAAGTTAGTATGAGTTGTGGACAGTGACGGACTGGGATCAAAAAACGGCCCTGGCATTTGCAACACACCAGCCCTATTTTTGTCATTTTGCAACACAATCCACACTTTGCCCTCTTGGATTTTGTGTCAATAACCTAGGGTACAAGCGGCCGAAATGGGTTGGAAATTAGTACTCTGTCTTCCGTGAGGAGCTCGGAATCTTTCCACACACTTTGGTGGTTCGGGCATCTGGTACAATGCCCCTGGGCGCCTTGGATATTTCCAGGCACGTCCAGCTGGGAGGAGGCCTCGGGAAGACCCAGGACAATATCAACCTGGCCTGGGAACGCCTATCCCCAGTCGGAGCTGGTTAAAATTGCTCGGGAAAGGGAAGTTTGGGGTCCCCTGCTGGAGCTGCTCCCCCCGCGACCCGACACCGGATAAGCGGACGAAGATGGATGGATGGAAAATCAACCAAAGACAAATCAGTAGTGGCCCATAGGGGTCCATAGGGTGGCGGCCCTTCTGGCATTTGCCCAAAATTCCAGATGGCCAGTCCGTCACTGGTTGTGGTGCATATTCAGATCCTTCACTTCAGTAAATGTAGTAATACCACAATGTGACAGTTCTCCATTGAAAACATGTTACTTAATCAAAAGTACAAAAGCATTTATAACAAAAGGCCGTTTAAAAGTACTCATTATGCAGGAGAGTCAATATCAAAATGTATCATATTAGTGGGTTATTATTACTGATGCTTTAACATTTCAGCAGCATTTTGATGTTGTAGACAGTCAAGGACGGAGCTAATTCTAATGACTATAACAACGTACAGCAATATATCATATTTTATAAACTGCTAATGTAAAAGGGTAAAAAGTACAATATTTCCCACTGAAATGTAGTGTAGTAGTAGAATAAAGTAGCTTAAAGGGGGAATTACACCGATTAAAAAAAAAAAAAATTATACATTTTTTTCCTATTGTCTCAGAGAGTCCAAAAATATTAGTAAACATAAACAACTCTCTCCCAAAGTCCCAAAACTAGAGTGCTAAATTGGCTCCATAGACAATTAATTGGGAAAGATGTTATAGATGACACTGAGCAGCCAGGGGAATGTTCTGAGTGTATGGCTACGTTTTCTGCTTCACAAATGAGATCACTACAATAGAATCAAGTAAAAATACTTATACTTATAATATACTTGATGACATCACATGTTGGTTTTTGGCTATGAGAGTAGCTCCTGTTCACAAATATTAATTGAACTTTCCAAGGTCATACAACATATTGGAATTCTTAAAGTAGGTGGTGTTCCTCCTTAAATGGAAATACCTTAATTTTACTTAAGTAAATGTAGTTAGTTACATTGCACCACTAGCTGTAAGTGTCTAGTGAGTGCAAAATGTGAAGTGGCTTAAGAGAATGTACACTTTCATGTATGCAAACCTGTTGCAGTCGGGTTTGAGATGTCTTCAGCTACAAAATGGTACTGCTATCTTCAAAAAACTTAAAGTCCTTGAAGTAAAAATGATCACAACAAATCTGCATAAGAAGCTTTAATATGTAAGACGATGATCTGATGCTTTTTGGAGGACTCAACAGACCATAGAGGCTCTTTAGCAGAGGATTACTGTTACATCTTGAGTAGTGCGTTTGCAACTAACATGATCAAACAGGATAGCAGCTTTCAGAGGCCCAAATCTACCTGCTCATAGACAAGAGTGACAGCTGGAGTCACTTTACAGGAGTGAAGAGTAAATGTTGTTCTAGTTGTTGTTTTCCTTCTCTATTTGTGTATGTTGGAGGGGATAAAAGCTAGTGAGGACCGAGGGGAAGTGGAGGTGTGAACGCCACACTAAGAGAAAGGTCATTATTACCTTGATGGGGGCAGCGAGGTGTGTGTGTGACGTATCTTAATGTTTTTACGAACCGACAGGTGTGTCAGCCACCAGACTCTGCAAAGGCCAATGATGAGGATTGTTACTTTTGTTTTTTTACCATTACCCAAGTGGGGGCAGATAGTGTGTGTGCTGTTTGCAGTGCATTAGGTATTACCATAGGCCTGCTCCCTGACATGTATGTGCTAAGTGGTTTGATATCCACCCTTGTTTGCTCACTGAGGCCTAAAGGTCAGGTTACTGACAAAAAAAATATCCTAAGAGGCATTTGTCTTTAAAGTTTTCATTGTTGGCTCAGATTGGTGCAGATGTTCCTGCTGTTTGAACATTTCCTGCATAACAGGGGGTTGTCCGATTTCCTCGAGCATGTTTACGATGGACCAACGAGCCTTTTAACCTGATGAGGATTACGTCTTGTTTTTGTTCCTGTTTGCACGATGCAAACATTCTTCCTTTTAGGGGGAATTTGTGGTTGCTGAAATTCTCTGTCCACACTGCCAAAGGGCACACTTGATGTCACAGATTATTAGGATTGAAATACACTGCGATTTGTCGGTAAATCAATCATCTGCATGCAAAAGACACATGCATTTAGATCACATGCTTTATCCTCGGCTCTCACTGTGCACTGCTGCATTTGTGTCATCCAACAACAGTCAATTTTTGTGATCAACCAGAACGCATTTTATTAAGACCCTGCAAGAAATACACGATAATCAACATAACATACCAAAGGATGATATGGCACAGATGGCCCAGATATACTGAAATACTCTTTTACAGTCACTATATAGCCTTACATAAAGAGCCTGCATGGAATTTTTTTCTTTATTTTAATGCAATCATATCACACACATCCATTTGAATCGCACCGCAGCAGAAGGTGTCGTTAATTTGATCCAATCAAAACAGTGAAAATGAATCCAACAAACTAGTGCAACTGTAGCTCCCCAATCAGTCAGACCACCTCCAGGGGGTCTCTGTCAGCCTTTGAAACCACCACGGTTACACTGTCAGGAAGACGCACAGCCAGCTTCTCCCTGAACACAGCCAGAAAACCCCGCTCACTGTTGCTATGGTCACTGAGGATGACGTTAGTTCCCTTCGCCACGGCGTCCAACACTTCATGGTGGGACATCTCACCTGAACAATGGATATGGTAATTACTTTATGCATTATCAAGCAAATAAATTGACAGTGAAACAAATAATGTCAGGTATACGCAATTGTTTTGAATGAAAACGGAATTAGATTTTGACTTTAAATGTCTACCTGTGATGTAGAGGTCTGTCTTAACTCCGTTAAGTACTGAGGCCCCAGATCCAGCACACACAGCCACTGTGCACACAGAGGACTCTTGAAAATATCAGAACAAGGTCAAATTTTAGATCTTAGGACAATCATAAGACATATCAATCACTGTTTGACTCCCTTACTGGCTATATTAGCCATCTGCCCATTTTGCTAGCTTGCCTGTATGGTCAATACACCACGCTGTCTTTTTGTCTGTATGGGCAGTTTTCAACTTTAACTTTTCTTCAAGTCTTTACTAGTGTCTATGTATAGTTACAGTAAGTAATGATTATTCTATTTTTGCTGATTTTGCAGGTTTGCCCACTTACAAAGAATGCAAAAATCTACAATTTTAATCATATGTACATTCTAACAGTGAAAGACAGAATCCCAAAGAAAATTCCAGAAAATCACATCATATGAATTTATTAAAATTGATAACCATCTGATGAGGAAAAACAAGTATTTGACCCCCTGGACAAACAGCATGTTAATATTTTGTAGAAAAGCCATTATTGGCCAGCACAGATGTCAAACGGTTTTTATAGTTGGTGACAAGGTTTGTGCACATTTCGGCAAGGATGTTGGCCCACTCCTCCTGCAGACAGCCTCCAAATCATTCAGGTTCCGAGGTTGTCGCCTGGCAACTCGAATTTTAAGCTCCCTCCAAAGATTTTCAATCGGATTCAGGTCTGGAGACTGGCTAGGCCACTCCAGAACCTTGATGTCTTCTTCTTCAGCCACTCTTTTGTTGCTTTGGCGGTGTGCTTAGGATCGTTGTCGTGCTGAAACACCCATCCTCGACCCATCTTCAGCTCTCTCACTGAGGGAAGGAGATGTCGGTCCAGAATTCCACGATACATGGCCCCGTCCATCCTCCCCTCAATACGATGGAGTTGTCCCGTCCCCTTGGCTGAAAAGCACCCCCAAAGCATGATGTTGCCACCACCATGCTTGACGGTGGGATGGTGTTCTTTGGGTTGTACTCGGTGTTCTTTGCCCTCCAAACACGAGAGTTGAGTTGAGGCCAAAAAGTTCTATTTTGGTCTCATCTGACCACATCACCTTCTTCCAGGCCTCTTCTGAGTCGTCCAGGTGGTGAATGGCGAACTTCATGCGGGCCTGTACATGTTTCTTCTTGAGCAGGGGGACCTTGCGTGCGCTGCAGGATTTCAATCCATGACGGCGTATGTGTTACCAACGGTTTCTTTTGTAACTGTGGTCCCAGCTGCCTTCAGTTGATTCATCAGTTCCCCCCTTGTGGTTTTGGGATGATTCCTCACCGTTCGCATGATCAGGACACCCCACGAGGCAAGATCTTGTGTGGAGGCCCAGACCGAGGGAGGTTGGCGGTGGTGTGGTGCTTCTTCCATTTCCTGATAACTGCACCGACAGTTGATCTTTTCTCTCAAGTCGCTTTCCGATTCTCTTGTAGCCCATCCCAGCCTTGTGCAGATCAACAATCTTGTCCCTGATGTCCGTAGAAAGCTCTTTGGTCTTGCCCATGGTGGTGATGTTGGATGCTGGTTGTTTGGGTGTTGACAGTTGTCTTTTATACAGGTAACGAGGTGAGGCAGGTGTATTTGATGTAGATAATTGGTTCGGATTGGGGCTGTGTCTTAAAGAAAGACTAACTGGCTTGTAGGAGCCAGAATACTTGCTGTTTGTCCAGGGGGTCAAATACTTGTTTTTCCTCATCAGATGGTTATCAATTTTAATAAATTCATATGATGTGATTTTCTGGAATTTTCTTTGGGATTCTGTCTTTCACTGTTAGAATGTACATATGATTACAATTGTAGATTTTTGCATTCTTTGTAAGTGGGCAAACCTGCAAAATCAGCAAGGGGTCAAATACTTATTTCCCCCACTGTAAGTAATGATTATTCTATTTTTGATATATTGTGTTGCCTGTTGTACTTGAATAGATATAGACTTTGCACTGACTATCTTGCACTATGATACCATTGCACTTTTCTGCATTTATTTTCACACCGCTCCTTTAAACATGCTACAACCAAACTTTACTGTAAGGGCACACTATTGATATCCTCCTTTTTATTTTTGTAGTATGTGTGCATGGATGTCATATGTCTGTGTGCCTATGTGTATGTATGTTGTGTATAAGCTATTGGACACCTTAATTTCCTTCAGGATAAAGTATATCTATCTATCTATCTATCTATAAGTTTGATATCAAAGTAGCCATCTGCTTCTTTTCAGAATCAGAATACTTTATTGATCCCCTCAGGGAAATTATTGAAATTATTTTTAGTGGCATCCAGAGCTGTTAATTGAATTTGTAATAATCATCACCTCTAAGTCACATTTAGGGCTCGCTCTCTGTGTGAGCTATTTTCCCCCAAAGAAGCCAAGTCCAGGCTGACATCTCTGGCAGTGCTTATTATGCATTTCCATATTCGAGCTGAAGACTCTAGAGGTTTTAAGTTTCTGGTCGTGGCCTTTATGACATTCTTGACCCATTTGGTTGTGGTACGTTTGCTTGAAATATGGTCTGTATTTGTGTATTATAATTAAGATGTCTATTTATCCAATTGGTGAACAAATTGTGCCATAGTATGTATTGCTAATATAGTGGTTTGGTTTGTATGAAGGTATGATAAACTAACTAAATTCTTGGTTGTTCCTTACGCTTCACCTCTCATCTCTTTAATCTAAAACTGCAAACCATTCAGAACATCTACTGCACCCAATCCTCGCATCATCATCCACACATTCACAGTGTTTCTTTTAACTTATAACACCAGTAATAACCTACTGTTTGTATAAGAGTTCATTACCTAACGTCTGCCCCAATCCCAAAGCCAAACGGAGGTGACTCAAACCCAAGTGGGACTTCATTTTCTGGATGGCTGTTGCCACAGTTACTGACTGGTCCAAAACACTAAGTCGTCCTTGGCCATGGCCCGGGAGAGGGGGCTGCAGGGAGTGAAAGATGGACAGTAAGTAAAAAAATGAAATTAAAATAAAAGGTAACTATTATGCATAAAACATGATATCAAATGTCATACTATAACAACCCACAACTGCTGTGTGAAATGTTAGAGAGTAGCTTTTAAAAAGGAACAATATAAAGCTTTGTTTCCATCTTAAAGGAATCTGTTTCTTCTTGCGTTTTTGAAACAACATAGTTGGTTTTCAGTGAATAAAAAATAAAAAAGTGTTATTTCTAAATAATATTCAATTTCCTTAATGTATGGTGTTCTTCGGTTCATCGACTAACAGTGATGCATTTGTGCTGTACCTTTTCTAACTTTAGGATGCTGAAGGACTGGCTGGGAGCATTGTGTCGTAACAGAGTCTGGACACTGGGGGTCAGCGCTGAGTCACTGCAGGTTACGCTGGCATGGATCCCACTGTTGTCTGGTCTGTTATGAGGGCAAATAAACTAATTATTATTCACCAGCGCAAAGGAGCTTAGTGGTGGTGATCAGTGTTTTTTTGCATGTTTAAACCTATAATCTACAAATTCTATATACTTTACATTACTACTGACCATGTTCTTTTCAGTATTTTGTGAAAGTCACCACTTGCTGAATGAAACAAACTTATGGTAATGAAGTTGTGTGTCTGGCTTTTGCCGGAAGATTTGATATCCAAGGTGTGAAGTGAAAGTTAATTGGCTTTAAAATCAAACACTGGGTGTTTTGAATACTAATGGTGGCATTAAAACTGACACTCAAATCTTGCCCAAAAACACAGTTTTAAAACTTTGAGAATAAACAGCAGATTAGAAGATAGCTGTGTTGGATTGTTAAACTTTCAGTGGATTTTATGATGTACTAAAATGAAGGAAATTACAGTAAAGGGTGCTTGAATGAAAGGGAATCAATGCTAAACTTATTGTATGTTTTTGAAATTGTCTGTATACGAAACTTTTAGTTTAAGGCTAACCTATGCTAAACTAGCAAAATGCTCCTTTAATTAAAGTCAAAATATAAAGTGCTAATTTGTACACAAATCCTAGGTCAATGCAAACATGTACAGGACCTGCCGACTGAATGTTGTAGTGTTGTTTCACTGTCACAAGCCTTCAGTTCCTCCATAACAGTGTTTAGTTCCTCTGTGCTCCTGACGGTGAATTCCAGTTTGTGACTGTGGGAGGCGCCACCAAGGGCCTGACTCAGCACAGACACCTGGCCGCTACCTGAGAGTCAAAGACAGACACCAGAGATGGAAAAAGACTCTCAGGGGACAAGGTGGAGGACACTCAGAATAGTTGACCAGAAGGTCAGTGTAATGTGTCACAGCATTTCAGCCTATGCCTTCATTAATTATGTCCTGTAGGTATGCGCAACACATTTTTCATTCAGAATGACCTCTTACCTAGACCCCCAACCAGCCAGTCGTTCACTCCTCCTTTAACACTATCCCACGAAGTGTGAGGGGAGAAGATCGCTATCCCGGCCTCCACAGCCCGGATGGCCAATCGCTGCTTCCAATCTTTCTGAACCAGACGCTTGATTGGCCGAAATAACGGAGGGTGATATGAGATGATGAGGTCACAGTTCATGGCCTCTGCTTCCTCCATGACAGGATCTGTAAGGTCGTTGGTTAGCAGGATGGTTTTAACAGGCCGAGATTTGCTGGGTTCGATCAGCAGGCCGACATTGTCCCAGGACTCAGCCAGAGACAGAGGAGCAAGTTGCTCCAACACCTGCAGAACTTCTTTTAGCTCCATCGGGCCTGAACAGTGAGCAGAAAGAGAGTGAAGAGAGGAGTATAGGGGGACTGAGGCCTGTTGGCTTGTAAAGAAGCAGTGACTGTGAGTATATGAAGGGAGAGCTGGAGGGATGGATGAAACTGTTGAGTCAGAGAAGTACAGAGCAGCCTGTGAGGTCAAGCTCCTTCTGGTACAGAGTCTTCTATAGGTGAGTGAAAAAAAGGTCCAAGAAAGGCTTCTACATCCAGTCAACATGAGTGGAGACCTGTGTGGACATAAAAAAATCACCAATAAAGTCCTACTTTAATAAATAAGAGCTAGTACTTAGCAACAGATACAAACTGAACTTGTTAATGTGAGCCCAATATCTAATCTAATGAGAAAGACAATACATATTTCTGGGCCTGAAGCCTAATGTTTAGTGTTTATAAAGTGCAGTTACGCTATTTCAAAGCTTATTTATGGATCAAACCTACAGCTTTAAGTTGTTGACAGCCATTGACTGCTGGGAAGCATGCAGCTAACAGCAGAGCTACTCGGCTAACATTAGCTACTTACTTACACTAAGTCGACACCGCTATATATGAAAACTCCATATTAATGTGTGCACGAGTGAACTTTTCATACTTTCGCTTGCCTTTGACTTTAACGTTAGAAGACTACTAACGCACATTCCTCCCGAAGTGTCCGAGTGAGCGCACCACTTACTGTAGAGAATATGCAGAATGTCCCTTTCCGGCTTCCGTTTCTTAAAGCAACGCAGTTTTGATTGGACAGTTGAAATGTCAGCGAACGTTGTTATGAGCTTTACTCAGTTCTAGTCCGATATCAGCAGTCTTTCACTTTATGGTGGATAAATTATGTTAAACCAAAAGTTAACGTAGAACTGGTATATTTAATAACAATTAATTTGCTAAATCTGGCTGCGCACTATGATGATGTTGGCAATCATTTGATTAATACAGTAATGTAATGTGAAACTAAAAAACTTTCATAGCCTACTAAAGAGCCGAGAAAGAGACTGGTTACCATAGTAACCAGTATCCTTATAGTGTGGTTTTTATCCTTTGGAAAACTCCATTAAACTGCATTTAAGAAACAGTAACTGAAATAGTAGTCACTGGAGAGAATAATGAGTACTGACAGATTGATTCGTGAAAGAGGACCTTACTGTTTAACATCATATGAAAAACCATTACTGGACGATTTCACAAATACATAAGTGGGAAAAAGCAGCTTCCAACTGGTTTTGATGTTGCTGAGAGCAGGGTATCATTAAAATAACATAGAGGTAGGTTATAACCATTGGAAACCTGACTATGAAAGGATCTTATTTGTGATCTGTAATGACACTGAGTTCAGATTCTGGTCAGTAGGCTACCAAAGCTTAAAGTTTGTTTTATCATGTTTTGCAGGAACACATTAATATGGTTTAATTCTCTATTTGTTTTCAGATTGGAGAAAACCAAATTGAATGTCTTAAAAAAAATGAATTCAAAATAATTGTAGCAAACTCACAGTTAACATTAGAACTTCGCAAATAGAACTTAAGAGGGTGGATGAAGCAACTTACTGAACTCTTTATTGTAATCAGGTCAGTAACGCACACAAAATGTCCTGATCCCAACAACGGATGTGTCCGTCAGTCACTTCTATCTTTGACACCTCTAACAAGTTAGTACTGATTTGTCATTTAAAAAAAAAAAAAAAAAAAAAACCTCTTCCCACAGAGTCACTTAAAAATGACATGTTTTGTCAATTTGGATTCAGCTGAATTAAAAATATGTTTAACCATAACATTATATAGCTGTTGCAGTTCCTGAATTGGACCAAAAAAGGTACCAGTGCCCTAATTCAGCAGTTGAATGACATGTTCAACACATGTCTTTAATATATTTATATTTATACGTATATCTTTTAGGGGTGACCCCGAATAGTCGACAATTCCACAATTTGATCTATGGAGCCTGATTCGAATGCTGGAATGGAAGGTTCATTCCATTCGGGCTTTATGGGTGTGCCAAATGTCTAACTTAACGTATATTGTTTGGTTTTTCCCAATAAATCATAGCATAACATATTTTGATTAAATATTAGGCATATGATATCAGCCTATTAATGATACTGTTAATAACAATTAGACGTAAGGGTACTCATGTGGACAAAAATCAGAAGTGCTAGCACTGAGTTCAGGCATTGTTGGTATGACAAAATACTGTTCATATATAATGTTATAAAACAAATTAATGTAAACAGGAAAATATTACTTTTATAAGCTGCATTGCTTCCCACAGTAGGTGCATCAGCCACTTCTCAGAAAGATTACTTGGACTTTTGGAATAAACATATCCACACACAAAAACAAAGACAGAGCGGTGGTTATCAATCTCGGGAGAGATAATTGCAAACAGTTAGTGCACAACAACAAGCTGCTGGACAGAGTGGCTGTACCTCGGAACTGAGTCTGAGAGCGACCGAGAGAGAGATTATTGTGGATTAATGCAATAAAGGTTGATTCTGGATGTTAGAGGGATCAGGGAAGGATCAAGGCAAAGGCCAGGCAGCGAGCATTACATCATCTGATTCTTTCCTTTGACCTCATCACCTTCTCCTTACACCCCTCAGTTTAAATGGGACCCCCCCTTTCAAACACCCACACATTACATTTACATTATAAAAGCATGACTTCTTCCTTAATTACTATTTTTTTTTTTTTTTTTTTTTTTGCCTGCCTGCCTTCACAAAAAAGCAGTTATTTACAAGACAGACAATTGTTGCTTATCCATTAAGCATATTGCCACGTTTATTCCCCCTCGTATCCAATCTGTGGAGTGCTATTGACAGATGTGTGTTTAGTTATTAGGTCTGTGTGTTCAAGAATAGCTTCACTTTTGTTAATTGGTATTATAAGCCCTCGTGCCCCATCTGTCTGTCCATTTGAAGATCTGCCAAGTTTGTCATGCAATAACATCTGTCTGGCTGATGTGCCCCCCCAGACTGCAAGGGTGCACTGTGTCCCCGTCCACAACCCAAACACCCTTAACATAGGTGTTTAATCTCAGCTGTGCTGGTTTTGGGTCAGTTTGACACAGTAATTGGAGACAAACCACAAGACCGACGGTTCACAGGTCTTTGTTTTCAGAGTAAGAAGTGAAATCCGTGGAAATTCTGGTGCAAATTTGAAACAACTTTTTTTCATTGTTGTGTTGATTTGTAAAATGTGCAGATGCTGCTATTCCTGATCAGATATGAACTGTGTATCAGTGGAAATAAACTAACAATGCTAACTAGCAGTGATTTGCTTTGATTATGTGTGGGTATGTACAATGTTTTCTCATACAAATTTACCCAAACATTAAAAACTTGTACTGAGAATTCCCAAAATTAAAAGATTGACTCAGACAGTCCTCACTAAAATGGCTCAATTCTGGGACAAGCACATCTTTCCTCCCCTATTTTCCCCTTAATATCTAGAAATCTGTAACGCATGAGTCATGCTGTCATCATTTTGAGATGTTTGGCACTCTTATGAAACCAGTGGTCGCACAATCTCTTTATCCTTATGTCCTTCCAAAGCCAGATCAGAGAGGTTACTTTATCCTCTATACCCCGCAGAGCAGCAGCATGTTTTTGGTTCCCAAATCCCTTCTTTGGTACATGAAATCCTTAGATAATTTATTATACAACCAGCCAGTTTTTTATTATTATGCAAGTAGACTTATTATGAAAGTCATGCAGAGAAATTGTTCCAATTTAAATAGAGAAAGACATTTTACTTTGCTTGTTAGCAATGAAACAAATAAATGTACCTCATGGGTTAGTCATGTTTGGATTAAATTACAATGTGCCATTACAGATATTTTCTCGCACGCAAATTCTTAAGTCTCTTTACTTTTTGGTGAATTTGCCAAATTATAAAGCAGCTGTAGTCTTTCATCACATATGTGACAAAGCCAAAATTCTAATTCTTGCAGACTAATTGCTAAATAATAACACGGATGCACGCACGCACGCACACACACACACACACACACACAGGGATCATGTCACATTCATATCAAACCCAAACTCTTGTGCAAAGTTTATACTTAGGTGTTTTATTTAGATATCTGGAAAATACCTGTTACCAGGATTAAAATTTTTGGATTCCATCCACAAATAAAGTATGTAGTCAACACATTACAACACGCAGGCTAAATACTGTATATGTTAATATGCTATACAAAGTAGTTTCTTTTTATACCTTTATATCTAATTGTGCATTATAGCATTGTTTCAGTGATTAGAATACTGTCAGAATAATTAAATAAAGAAAAATATGTTCCATTAGCAATACATACATGTAATCCAATTCAACAAAACAATCCAAAATAAGACTTTCTTTATATAAAATAAATATCCTCAAACAAAATAAGATGGTTCTATTTGTTTTCACACTCGTTTCAATGATCATAAAACATATCTCAGTACAGTAAATGATTGTCAATCTTTGCATAGATGTAAAATTCTCTCTGAGAACAACTTGACATTGCTTGACTTTTTTTCTGCAGCATTTCTATTTGAATTTCAACATCATTACATGTTCTTAATATATAAGTTCATCTGTCAAAGAGATTTATAGAGAGACAGCATTGATATGAACGCCTGTCCGTAGAGGTGCAAAGGTACTTTCTTGATTGACGGTCTCCTCGATTGTCATTGGTTGGACATCATTCTGACGAACTCTGCAGCAGGGAGAAGTTTGATTAGTTAAGTGAGAAAGTCTTTCATAAAATAAACATTGTGACTACATTTGCTCTATTATAGATGTTCATGTCACTGCTGCTGAAAGACAGTTCACACCTTCAAAGTCTACTGTGCCATCTCCATTGTCATCTGCTTCTTTTACAATGGCATCTATCTCCCTTTGGCTCATGTGCTCTCCCATCAGCTTGGTCATGGCCAACCGCAGCTCCTCTGTTGTGATCTCTCCATCTCCGTCCATGTCGAACTAACCAGAGAAGCAAGAGAATAATAAAAACAAAATTTTAAAGAGTAAGGCCAGTGTTGATCTTTTTGACACCTCAGTGATTGAGTTGGTGGGGTGTTTGGACAAATCTGGCATTGAAGCAGTTGCATTTTGGAAAGTATGAGGAAAACGTTTCACTCTCACCTCTTTAAAGGCATCTTTGAGCTCCTTCATGCCAATCATCCCAGCCGTTTCTGCCAGAAGTTTCGGGGCCATCAGCTCCACAAAGTCCTCCAAGTCCACTTTTCCACCAACTGGAGGGAAAATCAAAAGAAAAGATTCAGGAATTATGTGGGTCTCTTCTGTGTTTCATCAATTCTGTATACATTTTGGATCAAATGAGCCACTAACTAGAATTCATCATTAATCTCTACTGTCAAAAACAATCTTACATTTTTTTTTTTGCTCTGTAGGTACTCACGGTTCATGTTGATATTTTGACTCAGCTCAATCAGCTCCATCTCCGTGGGCATGTAGCCCATTGTCCTCATCAGATTCCCCAGGTCCTTACAGCTGATCAGCCCATCCTTGTCTTTATCAAACTCATTGAATGCATCACGCAGCTCTGCAGAGATATAGAGAAAAATTCTCAGTCAGCTAGATAGTTGGTTGTCAAGAGAATATGCAATAATGCAGATTGTGAGAATTTAATTTACCATCAATCTCTTCATCATCCAGCTGTCTTGACTGCACAAAGAGAAAAACAATTGGTATATCTCTTTATCATTTTACCCGGTTACCTTGTGGGTTATCATCCTATCGACTTTTCACACAACAACACAGACCCATCAAAAATAGGAAAAAGATGTTACTGCTGTACTTACAATATTTTTCCCTCCTCGCAAGAAAATGCACGCTGCCCCCAAACTCATTTCTGCAAGAGGAAAAAAAAAAACAGTGGTAAGTGTGATTATGAAAAGTCATCATGACACATGATGATCAGAACTGGCTGGTCTTTTCCAGAGCCAGAAAGTCATAGATTAAGACAGATTGATTAGTCTGCGTTTCCTCTGAGGAATTGAAGCCTGAACTCTGAGTGTGTCTTCATTTTCTGACATTATAAAAACACTTCTCAAAATAGTAGAAGTAAGTAGTTGGATAGCTTTATAACAGAAGACACGTCATTTGTGTGATTTTCCTTAAGGACTTAGCCTATAGACCATTGATATGAGCTAAATTTACAAAACAAGAAAAAAGTGTGCCCATGTAGGTATTTGTGCTCACCTTCTTCTGGTGATTTTTGTTCATCAGCCAAGCGCATTATACACGACCCCTGAAGCCGAGACTCAGCAGCTGACCTGTAGTGCAAAAAGCCTTCTGTCTTCCTTATATTCCTTGATGTTCTTCTCAGTGTTTCAGTGTGTCTGCCTGGTCTGCTCAGCCTGACGGGATGCTGCTGGGAGGTTGTATAAGGGGAGGGTGTGGCTGCATCCAGGGTTGTATGCTCGCAGGGAGGAGTCAGGTGTGTGACGGGGGGGACATCAGGTTCACGTAGGAGCTAAAGAGATGCAGCCGCCTCCAGCTGAGTGTTGACATCATAGTGTAAATGATACTGCCATCTGAGCCTGCAGGGCTGACAGAGGAAACATACTCTCAGTTCACAGATTAGGCTTAGAGTTTCTGTTTCTTTTGTATACCGTGAATTCATAGTCGTCCAATTCGCTGCAGATTCAACACAACAAGTCTATCACTTTATTATTGATTTTTCTGTCATTACTTCAGCAATTGATCTTTTAGTTCGATAATTCAAAGATATTTAATGATATAAAAATACTAGCTGGAGCCTGTGAATGTTAGACTTTGAATGTTAGACTTTTTTATGATTGATAAATGATTGAACAATAAATGACAAAAAAGTTGATCGACTAATCGATTCATCGTTTTAACACAAGAAAGCACAGCATTTAGCAGAAAAAAAACTTACAGGTAACATTTAAAGTTTACTTTCCAGGCTTTTAATGGACTTGGATAAAAGTCCATTATGTGTTTTGTCTTGGCTGCTTATTTTGTGTTTGCTTGATTTTGTTTTCATGTGCATTTTGTGTGTTAAAATGTCTCTGACTCTTCTCTCATTTTCTGCGTCACTTGAACTTGCCTCTATGACCAACCATAATCTTGTAACATGTTTTACTTTTAATCCCACTTCATACAAGACATACACCGTTCTAGTAAATGTTCCCAGCACAGTTTATAGTAGTTATCACAGTGTTTCTTGATCAGGACACTCATATCTATTCTTAAAGGGTCAATGGAGAGTCATTGTGTGAAAAGCATTGTTTTTCAAAGAGTAAATACATGATGATGATAATATGTTAAAGCTGGACTAATTAGGTTTTACACTGTCAAGTTTGAACCCTCCAAATCATAAGCTTTATTGTTTCTTTTTGTGGACACTATGAAATAATGGAGCCTCATTTGTATCCTTTATGTGTTGTTTTAACCCCTATTGTTTTCAAAGACATAACAAAACAGATTTTGGATGTATTAAAGAACCACAGCTAATATTCCAGTGTGTGTGATAATCTGCATGAGTATTGGCTACATTTGTGTGGGGGAAAAAAATATTATTTCTTCCATGAATGATAATGTCAGGGATTAATGCCTCAGGGTCAGTCTTCACTTCCTACAGTAAGGATGCATGAACAAACTGGCAGAGCTGAAAAATGTCATAGTGAGTGTGCCCTCTCTGAATTATTCCCCCTTGACCTGCTTCCCTGTTATGTAAGGTCATCAAAAATCTGTTTGCATAAGAAGCATAATCCGCAGCAGGAGCTAGTAATGATTTTATTATCTTTTGCCCCTTTCTCGTGCAGTGGTCCAGCTGTGGGGTTATGCAAAGCCGCGCCCCGGGCTGTGAAAAGATGTCTGTGCAGTGGAGGGCAGGAGGAATATAAGGGTAAGGAATGTATAAAATAAATTATAGAGGATTAGGAGCTATGGCTGGATGAAGAATATGTTAAATTTTTGGATTAGTAACAGTATTAAGATGGTATTACAGCGCATGAAAGCACAGTTGTGTGTGTGTGTGTGTGTGTGTGTGTGTGTTTAAAATATAAGTACACAACACAGAGATTATACTGAGTGGATTATGAGAGCAAAGGCTCGGCCAAACAAGCCATATGTGTGATGGGATCATACGTGTCTGTGCATGCAGAAATAGGTTGCCATCCAAAAATTTCACAGAAAATCTCAAAAAGATTACACCATAAATTTGCCCCAGGTATTTCTTCATTTGCAACTTGCAAAAAGGGGTAGCATAGGCAAATCTCTATTAATAGAAGTGTGTGTAAATTAAAAATGCTAATCGGAAAAAGCTGGAAGTTAGTTGATCATGAATCAACACATGCAAGCCTTTAGTTTGTGATGCATTATGCAATCAGAAATCCATATGACATTTTTATAACTTTATTTTTCAGCAAGGATTACACCCAAAAAGGTCACTGTTAAAATGGATGGTATGATACCAATTTATATTTGTTGAGCTAAATTCCAAAGCTACAACTCCGATGTTAGTCTGAACTAGTTATGTTTTATTGTGTTTGGTGGACAGATGTAGAAATCATTTCTTATGATGACAGTTTTTAAAAGTGCTTACTTTATTATTTGGGCCATATAGTTTTGTTTTACTGTAATAGCTGTTGATTTGGATCAGGATTATAAATCAAATTTATATATTTGTATTTATATATTTTCATTATCATTTTTATGATGATGTGCAAATTAGACTAAATTCTGATTGGTTTAGCACTCAATTACTGTGCTTAGGTATAATTTTGACGTACTGGTACTTTACTTTACTATTACCATTTTAAGATAGTTTATACTACTTAAAGTAGTACTACTACTTTTCAATTAAATATTCAAAATATTTCTTCCACAACTGTTTATTGCTTTTACTTTGCTAATTGTTGATTTTAACTTATTTACCGGGTATATGTTGATGTTTTGGTGAACCTACTCGGCCACACGGAGGCATCGTTGCAGCTCATGTGCCTCCTTCTGAATCGTCGAAGAAGAACACTTCCGTTTTCCTTTCGGATCCCGCCCCGCTCCGCCATCATGAAGTCCTGAACAAAAACGGATGAGAGTCGAGCAAAATGGGGATAAAACGAACTGGAGATGAATTCCGCCGACAACACTAACGTAATGACAGTCCAAAGTGAAGCACGGAGCGGACCCGTGGGAATTAATGAATCAGTTTCCCATTGAAAACGTCCCAGGCAGCCCCTGGCGTTACGTTATTTAGTTAGCGTGTTGCTAACATCAGCTAGAGCGAGCCTCTGATTTTCTTTGGGAGACAGCTCTGCTACTAGCTGGCTGGCTACCGTTAGTTTAGCTGGCAGACGTCAGTCAGCTAGCTGTCACTTTAATTGACTGGCACTTTACTCGTGTCAAGTCGTGCAGACGTGCTAGCTGTCCAATTGACTGGGAGCATCAGGATGGAGAGGAGTTTGGGTAAAAGCATCGACAGACAGAATGTGGTCTGCTCGTGTTGAATAGACACACCAGTGCCGAGGAAAGGGGGGTGAGACCAATATTTTCCAGCCAGGCCGGCCGGTTAGCTAGCTCCAGAGCTAGCTACAGTGGATCCCAAAAGCCACGGTAAGACATTATAAATTATTCAGCATGTGAAAGCATCCGAATTCTCCCCTCTGGCTCTCTTTGCAGGGAGAAGAGTGCCTAGCATTATGAACTACCTCATTTTCAGATCCTTGAGACGTTGACATTGCCATGTAGGCTTGTTGTTGGCCTGCAGCCTGAACATCCAGGCATCCTTGAATTGTTGTTGTCTACTGTTGAATATATGTCATGCATTTCTTTGATGAGTCAAAGCAAAGATAGCCTAATTGACCAGCCAAGTGAAAAAGCCATCTGGCTTGCTCAGCAGAGATGCACACTGTACATGACACTGATAGCAAACTCTTATCGACATAAGACACAAACTTATGTCTCACCAACCAAGGATAATAAGCATTTTGTTTTCCAGAACATGCACACGGAGCTCCCAGGATGTGAAATTGCATTTTAGTAGGGCTGTCCTCGACTAAAGAAATTCTTAGTTGACTAACACTTATACGATTTTGTCAACTAATCGATTAGTTGATTTAATTGACAGAGTTGTGCGCTTTGAGAGGTGGTTAAGACTTGAAAAGCACAATATAAATGTAGTTAATTAACCATCTGTAAATTAATCCACAATTAATCCTGCAAAAGCACCACTTTAAATCTTGTGTTTACCATAAATGTGCTCAGAAGTTTCTTGGAAATTAGTAATTAAGCATGAATAAGCATAAAAAATGACTAATCGACTAAAGAAATCTTAGTCGACTAAGACCAAAACGACCGATTAGTCAACTAATCGACTAAGAGGTGGCAGCCCTACATTTTAGAGAGATGATTTTGAATGAAACCACACAGTGTGTGTGTGTGTGTGTGTGGGGAATAACTTCTCATTTTCAAAGGAACTATATGCTTCCTCTTTGACAGTATCAAAATGGCCTTCAAAGAACGCTTCAAATGATGCATGTTAATTTTGTGTGGAAGTGTGTGGAAATACTGACATGAAGTTGTTCAGTTACTGACCACTTAAAAAATATGGAGCATGTGTTACATTTCCCCATTAGCCCTTTGACAATATCCTAATGTCCCATGGTATACCCTGTGCCCGGCTGTTGTGTCATTTCGCCTTACCCTATAAGACATAACGTAACTGAATTAATCAGTGACCAGTTTGCGCCTTTAGTAATATAATAATAATAATAATATAATCCTAATCTGAGTTCCTAAAACATATTTATTACAGAAGTTTGGCCTTGTTTATCCCATTGTGAACACCACTCCTTTTGGCTATATTTCTATAATTGGCCAGGAAACGTCTGACATTTTCAGAGAGATATCAAACCCTATAGTGGCACTAGAACAAAGGTGAAACTTGATTGGCAAATCATGGGCCTGTTAGACTGGTTGGCAGATTACTTTTATCTTGTAAAATTGGGCCCTGCTGTTTTCTGCTGTACGCTGTCTATTGTCTCACTGCGATGGCCATACTGTTGAGTGTGCGGGCTGTTGAAGGACCAGTGAATAACCAGTCACAATTTTTTTTTTTTGTGTGTGTGGATTTTTGAGTCCTTCTTTAACATGAGGGAGGAAATAAACACTGCATTTGTAGTACAGAAACAGGTATTCCATTACACCTCATTTACAGTTGGATCTACAGAAGCTAAAAGCTGCATGACATTATGATAATTTGGTTGCTGGTTCAAGTCCCCATATGGACCAAAAGTATGGTGGTGGACTAGTAGCTGGAGAGGTGCCAGTTCACCTCCTGCGCACTGCCAAGGTGCTCTTGAGCAAGGCACCGAACCCTTGACTGCTCGGGGTGCCTTTCCATGGGCAGCTCCCTCTGACATCTCTCCATTAGTGTGTAATAACAGAGTGAAAACATTGAGCCAACACAGATCTTTGTGCGTGCGTATAATGTCAGACTAGAGCTTTTTTTTTTTTTTTTTCAACAGATATTGAGTTTAACAAGTTTGAAATCTACAAAAGAAAAACACATGCACATTATATTAAACATAGATGCAATTAATAAAGTAAAGTTGTAACATGCATAGCATAGAAGTCAGTGACCATATTACCCAGGCGGCTCATGTTTGCAACGCATATGTTGGTAATCCTTCGAAAGAACAGACGCTCACACAGCGTGTCTATTCCACTCTCACCAGGCGCTGGCCATGCCGTCGAGTGTGCGGGCCGGGAGCCTGAAGGACCCGGAGGTGGCTGAGCTGTTCTTCAGGGAGGACCCTGAGAAGCTCTTCACGGACCTGAGGGAGATCGGCCATGGGAGCTTCGGAGCAGTCTACTTCGTAAGTTGCATTGTTTGGGTCTGTAATAGTAAGTATGTGCTGCTGTGGTATCCTGCTGCACCAATGGTATCCTCATAAATTGTAAATCTTGTCTTTCATCTCTGTCAGCTGGCCTCATAATATGAATACACTAAACAGTTCAAAGTTACAATCTGAGCTGTATGAATTTCAGGTGCCAAATTAAATTTTAACCTGAATATTTATCAGGAAAGGGAATTAAGTACCAGATGATTAAAAACAGCATTTTTAAATATCTGGTCAGGGGTTCAGAACCTTGGGTCTCAACCTGTGACCCAACTTTTTCCATGGTCATTAAGTCGCAACTCACTTTTATAGAATTCAAACCAAGCAAATTTATTTTTCTAGCATGACAAGCCAGACCCACATCCAGATGTTGGGTCTGGGAACTCACCATTGACGGAGCTCGATCCGAGGGGCGGGATAAACGGTTGTCTTTCAAATTCCCTCTGCATGTAATAGGATAGCGCTACAACCAGGCAGAGCAACGAAGAAGGTAGCAAAGCTAGTTGATAGATTAAACTTTTGCCGTATCCAGTCGGCAAAACTCCGAACACATCTTCCTTTTTTAAGAATGATTTCTGTGCCGTTCTTTGTTCTTTTATCAAAGAAAAGCTTAACTCCAAGTCTTCCAGAAGTCCGCTGTTCCCAGCAGCAGCAGCAGCAGCAGCAGCCATAAGCCCCGCCCACCGACTCTATACACAATATGATTGGCCTGACCAAAATTTGGTTTTTGCAGCTTGAAAGTCAACAGAGAGTGCCTAGACCCGCCCCTGGCTGCCAAATAAATTTGCTGCCACTAGGGGAGTCTAGATTTCTAGGCTATTATTTTTCAAAAACAGCCTTCGAAAAGACACGTACATCATCTTTTTTTAAACATAAATACACATATTTACATTTGCAAAGTGCATTTCAGAGCACATTAATCAGAAACTGAGGAGGAACATGGCAACTGCATGGACAAAAGTGACTAAAATAAATTAAGTATCAAAACTGCACAAAATAAATAAGGCCACAAAATTAGATATTTAACTTCTATGCATATCTCTGCATTCAGAGAACATTAGCATAGCAAGAAACTGACCATGACAAATGCATGTATAAAACTGAATAAAATATGAAAACTGCACTAAATATATATTTAAAAAAAAGGCACAAAACAAGACGTTTTCACCTAACCTGTCTTTTCTGTCCCTTTTTATCCTTAATGTACGAAGATCCACATTTTAAATACCCAGGGTCATATTTGCACTTCGCCACCTTGCCTCCGAACATCAACACAAATTTAAAGTGAACGTTAATCGAATGATGGTTAGACAGCTAGACTGCTGCACGGTTCTGACGCCTGTCCATCAAAAATATTTTTAAATTAAATATTTTATTTATTGACTAGCTGTCCACGACCCATCAGAATCCCTGCATTAGGTTTAGTTAACAACTAACACTTTGCTGATACGAATACATGTGTAAAATATGAATATGGGTGTCTAATTATTAGGCAAGTGACAATTAACCTAGCTGAAAATCGCTTCTGTTCTTGAATGTGGTCTACTTTGAGATCATGGATAGATTTTCACTGACTGTTAGCCCTTGTCACTTAAGAAGTATTGATTTCTGTTAATATTTTGTGCACTCCTCAGGGGTATGGTGCTAGCTAGAGAGGTGTTGAGATCATTAATCTTGTTCAGTTTATCTTTAGAACAAGCCATTAAAGACAAAGCTGAACTTTTTTAATTTGGCCTAATTTATCAAAACATTGTGTAATACAAATGAAAGTGATAGTGAAAATCATTATCTTGTGTTGATTTGCAATATTTTTGTCTGATGGTCGAGCTCGAAGTTTGTCACTTTTTTGATATTGAGCCAACAAATCTATTTAATTAAAATACAATAAGCAATGAAAAAAATACTAATAGTGTACTAAATGTTAGTTGTAGCAGCTCAAAGCTATATCAGATTGTTGCTACAAGTGTTCATCCCCCAAAAAAAGCTTCCTCTGAGCTTGACAAACAAACCTCTGTTTTTCCCATCATTGAGATGTAGTTATTGTGGTGAATATTGCCTGGGTCAAAGTGGTTGATGGTAAGAAAAGGTAAGCAAAACTAAGGAGAATAGATGACAATGGTGAGAGTGATGTTGCATGTCAGAGATGGTGTCTGTTAAACAGGAGGGAGAGTAGTGATGAAGGTCCTGCCAATAAGAACACAAGGGGGACAAATCAGCTGATGATGAGCATGGTGCGAGTCAAGGACAAAGGACAAACTCGTAAGTGGTGGATGAAAAAGCTCTGTTTAATGAAGGGTGAAAAGGAGCCAGTCATGGATGAAGGGATCAGCGGGAGAGGGTAAAAAAGAAGAGGGAAGGAGGCTCAGCAGAAATCCTTGCTTTATGTAATAGTAATTTCTCTTTTGGGTCTGATGTAAAAATGGCTGATTAACCCCAGAGTTCTCAAGCATGAACATGTTTAAAGAACACTTAAGAAGACTTGAAACATGTAATTTATTATCTGTTGTCCCTAACATTACCACATTAGGCCCATGACATCCGCACCAATGAGGTGGTGGCCATTAAGAAGATGTCCTACAGCGGCAAACAGTCCAATGAGGTAAGACCTGGTAACTTGTGTAGATGTAACATCAGTTTATCAGTCAGGTTTGCTCATCAATGATTGTGGCTCTGCTGATGTTCCAGAAATGGCAGGATATCATCAAGGAAGTGAAGTTCCTCCAGAAACTGCGTCACCCCAACACTGTTGAGTACCATGGCTGCTACTTGAGAGAGCACACAGCATGGGTAAGTGTGTGTGTGTGTGTGTGTGTGTGTGTGTGTGTGTGTGTGTGTGTGTGTGTGTGTGTGTGTGTGTGTGTGTGTGTGTGTGTGTGTGTGTGTGTGTGTGTGTGTGTGTGTGTGTGTGTGTGTGTGTGTGTGTGTGTGTGTGTGTGTGTGTTTTGACGTAAATTGATTGCACAAAACACAGGGCTGAAACGAAAGCCAATTCTTTGCATTGAAGCTTCATTTAATCCATATAACTATACAGCCCACTGTGTTGCACACGGATGATTATTTCTGTCACAGGACGCGCTTACAGGCTGTGTACAGGTGACTGAAGAAAATGGAGAAGGAGAGAGAAAATAGCAGCGGCGAAGAGAAAGGGCAGACCAGAGAAAACGAAAGTGTCAAAAGTTTAGGATAATTTGAAACTTAAAGAAAACACATCTGTGTGATTCTTCTTGTACAGACCACAGGGAGTCAAACAACATTAAATATGTGGTCAGAGAGAGACAAGAAAAGAAAAAGCAGCATTTTGCTGTAGAGTGTAGAAAAACATGATAGATTGTTTTGTCAAAGCTATAAAAAAAAAGTGTTACAGGCAGACAGTCATTTCGATTTGGAGCTAAAGGTCAGTCACGTTAATGATTACAGTAGATAATTGTAATGTTTCGCAGTATGTTGGTGTTTAACATGGATGTGTTTACTACTGTTGCCAGGCAGCCTGCTTTCCTTTACTTCCACTCTCTTCTTCTCTACTACTTCTTGCTTATTCATAGAGTATTTTGTTTGTACGCCCTCTGGTGCCTTGAGCATAAACGTCTCCTTGAAGTTTGTAGCCCGCGTGCCATCTACGGAGGCCCACGCACGTTGTCGCGCGCTAGTATATCCGAACACTAGTATATTAACGTTACGCACCCAGTCCACAGAGTGGACCAGACACAAGGTAACATTAGCATTTTATGTTAGTCAATACAATTGCTAGATCAAATGTCGGGTGCCGTGAAACCCGGGGACCCCAGCGGCCAAGAGCTGGTTAGCTGATAAGGTTAGTTGTTCATTTTAGGAGACCTGTCTTATTTTCTCTTTTGTATGTTTACTATTTCTCTTTAATAAAAAAATGTCTTACTACTATGCAGAGGTTTCGGGTTTTACATCTGATACAGACTGTAGGAGACGCTTCAACCTCCATTTTGAGGTGGACATGGGAACACTTTTGGGCTGTACCTGCGTCCAACAACAGCCCTCACACGTCAAAGTGTCAAAAATTCCTTAACATGAAGTGTGCTCCTGGATTTAAGCCTCCCTAAAATAACATGCAGTTTAACACTCCCTCTGTCTCTCTCCTAGCTGGTGATGGAGTACTGCTTGGGCTCGGCTTCTGACCTCTTAGAAGGTAGGTAGGAAATAATAGAGACAATGGCGCTAATTAATTAAGATTAAAGTAATGAGTTAATTATTTTAGTCGTTTACCTTAGCAATGCCTGATATCCCCAAATATCTCTCTTCTCCCAGTCCACAAGAAACCCCTCCAGGAAGTGGAAATAGCTGCCATAACCCATGGTGCATTGCAGGGATTGGTGTATCTTCACTCTCACAACATGATTCACAGGTAACCCCCGTTCTTTTCTCACTATCCGTATCTGTTCGGCTCTCCTCCCCCACACTTCTTGTGACAAGAGACGAAACAAATACAGGGGAGAAAGCACAAACTGTGCTGCCTAAGATGAGCTTATGCAATGGTGTTTGTGCTCACACACTGTGCAGCAACACATTTTAGTGCATCTAATAACACCCCTTTTCGACCTTGTTTTGACATCCGTCCTGAGTGATCCCATCACAAGTGGACAGCTGTAGGTAGAGGTGAAAGCGCTCTCAGGACGCATTGAGATCGGATCTCAAAAACCACATTTGTAGGTGGTTCAGTGTCTTAGTGTCCACATTCTAATAGCAGTGAGAACGGGAGTGTGTCCTGTGTCCACATTAAAGACCGCCTACTCAACTGTGAGCAGAACTTCGTACTCATTCAAAGTATTTCTCATATCACAGAAACGCAGAGACTTTTAAAAACATATGTCAGTAGACCTCCTTATGTCGGCACCCTTTTATATACTGTCTATGGTTGGCACACAGACAGACTGGGCAGCGCTTTTTTCATTTTTCACATGATTTATGTGAGAGGAACAACTGACATTTATAAACCCACATAACCAAGACTATGCAAACGGAAATGATGTCCGTGTTTATTTGCATATAGAGCGGGGAAGTGAGATCCGATTACAAGTGGTCACTCAAGACGCATTTGGAGACACATTCTACGGACAGGTGAAAATGCACGTACCTAGAGCTGTCCACTTGTGATCAGATCACTCTGGATGGATATTAGAACCAGGACGGATATTAAAACCAGGTCGGAACGGGGCCTTACAATACATTTTCTCTCTCATATGTCTCCATTTGTTTTGTCTTCCTCACGATTTTCCTGACCAGTCATTTTCTCTTATCTGATCATTTCTCTCTCTCAGAGATGTGAAGGCAGGAAACATCTTGCTAACGGAGCCGGGTCAGGTCAAACTGGGAGACTTTGGCTCTGCCTCCATCGTTGCCCCAGCCAACTCCTTCGTGGGAACACCTTACTGGTAACACATCAGACTTATTCCTCATAACGGTGTCATCCTCGTCATCAGATGAGGACAGTTAATCCTTGTGGATTCATAAGAATTACACCAAATTCTGACCCTGCAAATGCTTGCACCATGCTCATGTCCATATTCATCAGCTTTCCCAAACAACAGACTTTTACGGAAAAAAAAAAGCATCCCCGCTAATGAAAAATGTAATTAACCCCCCTGATGTTCTTAAGCTCCACTAAGTATGTCCCTGCATCATAATATACATGTAAGCCGTTTTTAAAGTTGTAATCCTTAAGAGTCCAGTCTTGATTTATTTGGAGACAGTCCTATTTACTTTCAAGTGTGTTGTTGACTTATGAGGATTATAATACAACAACAGGTGGATGTATAGACTGCAAACCTTATTACTTCTTTCAACCTAGACAAAGGCAGCGTCTACCAGATTTACAGAGTTTTTCCGGTTATCCTTTCACAAAAGCCTTATGGCATTTTTATGGTCCTGCGGAGGCTCCATGCAGAGCTTTCGCCGTAGTCTGCATAAGTGGCCTAATGTTTATACTTGTGCGCTGGTGTGTGCATCGAGCCAGCGTGTGTGTGGGGAGTGTGTGGTAGAGCGAGGGAGAAAGTGAGAGAGTGACGGCGATTGGCTTCGGAGCAAGTACCTCATAGTGAGAGAAACAAAGTGTCTCCCCTGTTCTTTCTGACTATGGTGGGAAGTCTGTAGCAGGAAAAGTTCACCCTCTCCTTGATTTCATGTTGTTTATGGAGAAGGAGAACCAGGAAATGAGCCGGGGGAAATGCAACGCTACCAAGCCACGGCCGAGCGACATGCGTCGCTGCGATGTGTAGTTACATTTTTCAAGAGGTGAACGTCAGGCTATGGCGTAGGGTCCGGCGTAGACACAGAGTGGTCTGCGGGGGTACGCCATTGATTCAACACACTACCATAAAAAGTATGGATGCACCGAAATGAAAATTCTTGGCCGAAACCGAAAAAGAGGAAACCAAGACCGAAACACCGAAAGAAATTATGCCAATTATTAGTACCATTGCATTTATGGCTATGACTGTGTACTAACTTTACTAAAATCAAGGCATTGCAATTGTATAAATTAATATTAAAGTTTAATTAAAAAAATATCTAGCAGAAATATGGCTACAATCTGATAGTCACATACATACTGTATGTAGCACAGAATAGCTTACCTGTTGTTGTTGTTGTTGTTGTTGTTGTTGTTGTTGTTATTATTATTATTATTTGAGGCACTTTCTTGCAGGATTTCACTGAACATATCAGACAACGAGGGTGCATGCCCCTCATCTGGAGCAGAGACGAGTCTTTTTTTCTGTGCTCTGATCTCCTCCTGCGCTGGGTGCTGCTCCGTGCACGCTCCGTCTCCACACGGGTTCTCCGCATCCATCGCGGCCTGGATCATTTCTCGTGCGCCCTGCTTTATTTCCGCATCCGCAAGTAATGGTCTTTATAATGCGGATCAAGTACAGTCGCGATGAAGTGCAAAGGATCGGAATAGATCTCACTGAAACATGTGCTGACAGACTCTAAGAGCGTACTTACTCCGTGGTCCGTCTCAACCTCTTTGCTTAGGAGACACTTTGCAGGTGGAACGGGTACTGACACACGTGCAGGTCGCGGTTTCTGTTTGTGTCATCACAACATTTCGGCCGTATTGTTTCGGTGATAAAAGTATTTCGGCTGAAAATGCCCTTTTGGAAAATGCCGTTTCGAAAATTTTCGGTGGCCAAATATTCGGTGCATCCCTAATAAAAAGGCCTTTAGGCCTAGTGCTTTAGTCAAAGTGGAATTAAAAATGTATTTTCAGATTAAAATCTCATTACTTTTACTTTAGTGATTACCTTTTTACCCCAATCACAAAAAGAAACACATTTCTCCTCCTCCATTTCTGCAGGTAGCTTCAGTTTTATTTGCAATACACCAAACTTCAAATAGCCGACTACTCATCTCTGGCTGGCTGTGCTTGATTTATTGTCACACTTGTGAAACGAAAAGGTTCCAACAATGTGTGGCTGCCAGGAAGTCCATCTCATCAAATTCATCTAGTAGGGCTGCACAATATATCGTTGTTTTTTTTTAATCGTCATTGCGATATCAACTGGCGCAATAAACACATCGCGAAAGGCTGCGACATATCGCAAAAGACACTCAGAGCTTTTTTTTCTTTTGAAAGAAAATATCAGCACTTTAAACTGTAACTGTCAATCCTTTTTTTTAATGCCTTTTCTCTATAATTCAATGTTCAATTTGTTCAATAAAAGAAAATGATTGATGAAATGATTTCATTGTTTTAAATTCAACAAGCAATTTGTTGTATTTTAGCAGAATTCTGAAAGCAGCAGAATGGAAGAACAGAGTACACTTAATATCTGTTTATTTATCGTTATCGCGATATTCAACAACGTTAACGCATATCGCATATTTTCATCATATGATTCAGCCCTAATTTAAAACCTGCAGTAGAATGAAGTTCAAACTTGAACAACTGCAGAGTAACTGAACTTTTTTTTTTTTCCCATTGACACACTGATCTTTATTTACATATTTGAATAGATATTTACATACTGTATGTATTTGAGGTGCTGGAACCAGCAAGTGTTTAGTATTGTACTGTCAACTAAACCTTTCAGCACTACCTGCATATTTCTAACATGGACATCAGACTCCACCATTCATTGGCAACAGGTTGTCGTTGTTGTTCATGAGGCAGCCTAACCCTTGTAATGTCCACGTCTATTCATGTGGTGACCGTGAGCCCTGAGATGGTCCAGGATCAAAGGAAAAGAGATGGAAAAGACTGAATTGCTTTGTTGTATCATCCGTGCAGGATGGCCCCTGAGGTGATCCTGGCCATGGACGAGGGTCAGTACGACGGGAAGGTGGATGTGTGGTCACTTGGCATTACCTGCATAGAGCTGGGTAAGAGATGGCCATAAAATTGTCCACAAGTGTGTGTTCTTTTGTGTGTTCACAAAGCTGAAAGCATCAAACCCTTTTCTTTGCTTTCTCCTCTCTTCTTTTTTTGTTCTTGCTCTTTATCTGCCACTCTCTGTCACGCTATGTCGTGCTTTGTCACTCTCTAGCGGAAAGAAAGCCTCCTCTGTTCAACATGAATGCTATGAGTGCCTTATACCACATCGCCCAGAATGAAAGCCCTGTGTTGCAGTCTAATCACTGGTGAGATTCCTAAATGTCCTTTTAGGCAAATAAGACTTTTGTTGTTGGTTTAATGGGCAAAGAGGAGCATTGTTACAAATGTTGCTTTTATAAAGTAGCTTCTAATGTTATCGAGGCCCTTTCAACGTGATGTTTTTCAAAGGATGGAGGATTGATTCAATTTATGATTTTACACATTTCCAGGAAGTCTACAAGAGGGTAAAACCATGGCTGACAAAGTGCTGATGAAGGAATTAAAATTGTAGAAATAAAATGAACTTAACGCTATGATGACAGTCAGAATTTGCAGCTTCGGTCTGTTGCAGTTAGTTTTACATTAGACAATAAAGTGTTTGACCTGGTGCCTGCAGATCACAGGGAATCAAGAAACACATTGGTTTTATCATTTCTGTTCAATATAAACCCACCACACCTCCTGTGTGACGCTACTGTTTTACCCCAGTATGCAGTCAGAATCGGCACATTTTAAAGGGTTTTAAATGCTTTGTAACATCCTGCAAAAAACTACTGTCAAAGAATAATTAATGAATTGATATTTTACTATGAAAACGTCAGCACATATAGCATTAAAAAGTATTAAGTGAGGCCAACTGAATTCATGGATCTGTTTTGAAGTTAGGTCATTTACAAGCTGCTTCATTCATCATAACATCCTTATGTTAATGGTGGTTTTATAATGACAATTTTTTCGTTTTCAGGTCAGATTATTTCCGCAATTTTGTGGACTCCTGTTTGCAAAAGATCGCCCAGGACAGACCTACCTCTGATGTGCTGCTTAAGGTACAAAGTGTTTGATTTTGTACATGAAGGCAGGCGGCAATGTGTGATTTATCTTTTGTTAGTTTTTAGCCAGGGAACTAATTGTTTGAAATTTAAGGAATGAATATAATTTGTATGTTCTAATAAAATAATGTGTACATTGGTACAAGTGGTACGCCAATCTGCATGTCATTTATTATTGTATATTGTATTGTTTTAATTAATAACAGAAATCAAATTCAACAGATGCAAACAAATATATTTCATTCCTTTTTGTACACCAGGTGTTCAAATTGAATTAGTTATTTCAAAATAAAGTGCTACCCTTTCTCTTTAGTTACAACCAGCTGTAAATAAATACTATAGTAGTCTCTGTTTGCTGGTCCAGTTGACTTAAATGTGTGCTGGCATAACAAGCAGGTCAGCTTGTTGCTGTTGGGGAAACAAATAATTTGCCTTTGCCTAATATCAAAGGAAAACAGTGAGTGGAGGTGTAATGTGTGAGCATCAGTAGTTGTGTTTCCATTTACCTGTTTTGACGCACATTTTGAAGTATTTCATTAGAAAATCTGAATGGAAAAACGAAAAAATTCGACAAAACTTCCTCAGTTTTGCAAAAATGTTACACTTGCTTGAGGTGGTTTTTGCCTTTGTCGAAAAGAGTTGATTCGCTAAATAGGATGTATGGAAACACCTTTAGCAGACATTTACTCACAGGACTAATCGAGTCTTTCCGCTGTCGGCGTCCTCCCTGATATTCCCATAACGTGTCTTTCATGTCTCCGGACAGCATGACACGTGGCCAATGCTCACAGACCTTAAAGAACAATTCAAACTTGCTCAATTGAACCAAATTCCTGAAGACCTCTCCATTTCTCTCGTTCTGGGCTAGATGCGGTTAGATGGCAGAGGCAAATGTTTTGTTTCCGGCTAGCAACCTAGACTTCTTCTACTCCGTTTACTGACGAAACTACGTTGTTAACTCATTAGTCATACATGCATTCATTACGTCCCGCTTAGACTACTGTAACTCACTGTATGTTGGATTGGATCAGTCATCCCTTCGTCGCATACAGTTAGTCCAGAACGCAGCAGCTCGACTTTTAACCGGGACTAAAAAGCGCGACCACATTACACCGGTTTTGGCCACGCTCCACTGGCTTCCTGTTTGTTTCAGGATTGAATTTAAAATTGTATTAATTGTTTTTTAAGATCTTAAATGGGTTGTCGCCTTCTTACTTATCGGAGCTCTTACATGTCCACACACCTGTCAAAGCACTGAGGTCGTCCAATCAGATGCTCCTCGATGTGCCCACATCCAGGTTAAAAACCAAAGGTGACCGAGCCTTTGCAGTGGCTGCTCCAAACCTCTGGAATAGTTTACCTATTCATGTAAGAACAGCTCGGACCATTGAAACGTTCAAGTCCATGCTTAAGACCCACTATTATTCATTGGCTTTCAATTCAAGTTGAGCTTTGATATCTTGACCTTATTGACCTTATTCTTTTTCTGCTGTGAGTTATTTTGTATTGTACATTTTGCTTTGTTTGTTTATTATCTTGTTGCTTTTTGATCTTGTTAAGCACTTTGGTCAACTAAGGTTGTTTTTAAACGTGCTATATAAATAAAATTGAACTGAACTGAACTCGCTCCAAACCACTTGATGGAAACATAATTTGCATTTCTTTCATGATCTCAGACCCTCAGGATCCTGTGACTATTTTATTGTTCGTTCATTCTCTTAACCCTTCTATCCACCCAGCACCATTTCCTATGCAGAGAGCGTCCCATGACAGCTGTGATGGACCTGATCGCCCGCACCAAGGACGCTGTCCGCGAGCTGGACAACCTTCAGTACCGGAAGATGAAGAAAATCCTCTTCCATGAGGCACACAACGGCCCCGCACCAGAAGGAGGCGAAGAGGAAGAGGTAAGAATGGGACAGAGGGGAGGAAGAGGCCAACAGAGCTGTAAGAAGACATGAGGTTAAAAAATAAGTCTGGGAGGTTGTAAGGTTAGAGACTCAGTGACTGATGGATAAATACTGGCTACTCTTGGCTTTCTTAATGTACTAACTAGGGATGTCCTGATCAAGTTTTTGTCCCTGAGTCGAGTCCTTTAACACTGGGTGTCCAATCCAATACGGATTGTAGGTACCGATTTACCTAAATGTTGATTGAATGTATATCTGATACATTGAAATAACAGCTGTAGACTACTAAATTTGGCAAACCTTATTTTTCACAAGCTACCTGATCCAAGTCCTGGTTGGAATGTTCGCACCGTAGAAACCTGCTGTCATAAATGAGAGCAATGCTGCAACACTAGCAGGCGAGGTTGACAAAACACAGTAGAGTACAGTAATGAAAAGATCACATTTGTTTTAGCAGATACTTTAAAAAATGCCCAGATCAGCACCAATATTGATTCTTAGGGTCGCCTAGGGACTTCTCTACTTTAAACATTACAGTGCTTTGAGCGGTCTGATTTTTGTGTGCCTCAAAGTTGGTTATTGTGTCGTATTTCCTGCTAACCACAAGAATGACACAAGGACTCTTGAAAACACACTCATTACTTCACCTTTTGTTGTAAATGTGAGATTGGAATGGAAATCTCTCCAAACCTTCAGAAACTCCTAACCCTAAACTTCATAACGGAGTTCCTGTAATAACCCTAAAGTTTGTAGGAGTCAAGTTAAACAAAACAAAGTAGTATGAGCGGCCTTTAAAAATTAAGCTTGCAAAAAACCTTTTATTTCTGAAGAGGAAGAAGCAAGTATCAGGGTCTGTAAGGAAAAACAGCTGGTTTCAGCATCCATCCTGCCTTTGTATTGTATGTGTGACTATATATTGTGAACTTAGGGCCCCTTCCTCTCCATACAAAGGCCTTTGTTTGCATAAACATTTAATTCCAGTTGGTTGTTCCCCCGAAAAAGGAAATGAAGGAATTCTAAGAATTCTGCTCAGAAGGGTTTTCATAGGATAAGCACATTTGTGTACGCTATAAACTGGTCAAAACACTTGCACCACCTGACAAAACGTCCTCTTTTTCTTTACCGTAAGGATGTGGAGCAGTATATGCTGCGCACCGGCACAGTCAACAGCATGGAGAGCTCCCACTCTTTGCCATCCATGTCAATCAGTGCCAGCTCCCAGAGCAGCTCAGTCAACAGCCTGGCAGACGGCTCTGACGACAGCGGGGAGATGGCCATGATGCAGGAGGGAGAGCACACCGTCACCTCTAACAGCTCCGTCCTGCACAAGCCCCTGGTCAGTCCAAATGTTTTCCTGTCTGTGGGCGGGTATGTTAAGGAGGTCTGTGAGAGTCCTGTCCCTCCCAAAACCCTCTCTGACACATTCTTCAGCATGTCCATCCGTTTCACATAGAGCCTTTTCCTAAGACGTATATCATCATAATAGAAATAAAATTTGTTTTAAGGTGCATAAAATCATCAGTGAGTAAATTCTGTAAAGGTATTGGAAGCATAACCCTTTTACTTATTTTTAGCACTTTGTCTTACTTAAATACTGGAGTTGGACAAACTTGTCAGGCCAATTTTACACATGCAAACTTGTGCCACCTACAGGAAATGGAAGGTAATAGCCGTTTAGACCTTCAGATGCACTGTAGACACGTCTGTGTTTCCACCTGCAGAGTAGAGGGAGAAAGTCAAAACGCAGCACAACAGCAAGTTCACCAGACCAACCGCCGAAGCTTCAGGTTTTGGTGGGCTGAGTGAATCTTCACTGAGCCAAAGCCCCAAATGAAGTTAATGTCCCCTGTATTTTATATTTAATATTAGGATGGCATTTAGCTAAAAGACTAGACAGTGGAAAATTCCTATCCTTATCCTAAACCACCACACACTTATTTTTATAAATCCTTTCCTTCGCTTCTCTTTCCTCTTTTGCTCTGTCTTCGCTATGTAGAGCCACGACAACATCTACGATGATCCCTATCAGCCAGAGGTTGACCCGCTACGAGAAGCATTGTCTGCAGGTGGCGGTGGAGGGGGGGGCAGCGGAGGAGGAGGGGGAGGGGTGGAGGAGGAGGAGGAGGAGGAGGAGGGAGGCGTCGTCGAGGCAGAGACCATTTTGCCACCATCAGGACAGCCTCGCTCGTCACTCGTCAGATCCAGGAACATGAGCAGGGCTCGGCCCTAAGAGAGCAGATGTCTGGGTAAGGTGACACATACATGCCATTTATTGCTACAAAAGGAAGACAAAGCCAACACTTTTCAAGTTTATTCGTATAGCTCCTAATCATACTTGCAGTGTGAAAAGGCTTTCCTGTCCACACCTTATAAATATATAAAACGGACACCTGTACATTTTAAACTTTAACAGAGAACAAATAAAACCTTCAGTGAAAACCCGTGAATCAGAGAGCTTACCTTCCTTCTGGCTGACTTCATGTCCTGCGTCTCCTCACAGGTACAAGCGAATGCGCCGGCAGCACCAGAAGCAGCTGATGGGCCTGGAGAACAAGCTGAAGGCAGAGATGGACGAGCACCAGCTGAGACTGGACAAAGAGCTGGAGAATCAGAGGAACAGCTTCTCAATGGAGGGAGAAAAGCTCTCCAAGAAGCACCAGGCTATCCTTGAGAAGGAGGTGAGCTGGTGGAGGGTGAGTGACCCCATAGTGAAAGGAGAGCGGAGGGTTGGATGAATACCAGATGCAGACATGTCAAGAAGGATTTCATCAAATATTACACCACACACCGGGTGTGTGAGGCGCATTCATAACCGGGCGCCCGGAGTGGACACTTGGGACATATTGATTTCAGCAGCAATTTGGTTATTGTTTCTAATTCTAATTACTTTTAGACTAGTCTAAGATTACACCTCCGTTGTATACAAATTAGTCGTTAGGAAAATCCCAAACAGCTACCTGATAGAGAGAGATATATATATATATATATATTCCATATTTTTTATCTTAAAAGCTCTGATGGTAATGAGATTGTGTTTTTGTTTTTGTTTTTTCAGACAAAGGCAGTTCTGACTGAGGAGAAGAAGTTCCAGCAGCACATACTGGGCCAGCAAAAGAAGGAGTTGACGGGTCTGCTTGAGTCCCAGAAACGGCAGTATCGCCAACGCAAGGAGCAGCTCAAAGAGGTGCTTCTAGGTTTTTCACCAGTCAGCTGACAACCACAAAAGTATTTGTGAGAATTATAGATAGAAACGTGGCTCCTGTCATGAATAAATAAAACCGCTGTTGATCAGCTCGACCAGCTGCTAATGGCACATTCCAATTTAACTCTATAAGAATGCAACTTCTATTTATTTATTTTTACCGTTAAAATGAATCCTACGTCATACTAACACTAGACAAACCGCATTGATCTTTCAACCTATTCAGCTAACACTGCTGTACTTTCTGTTCATTGCCTTTCATTTATTTCCACTCCAGGAACTGAATGAGAACCAGTCAACACCAAAGCGGGAGAAACAAGAGTGGTTGGTGCATCAGAAGGAGTGTCTGCAGCAGCTGCAGGCCGAGGAAGAGGCAGGCCTGCTGCGGCGGCAGAGGCAGTATTATGAGCTACAGTGTCGTCAGTACAAGAGGAAGATGCTGCTGGCACGCCACAACCTGGAGCAAGACCTGCTCCGAGAGGTACCATTTTATTAAATTAGATTGGCGTGTCAATGTTGGATCAGCAAATCAATTCTCCTGAAACCTATTTTAAGCAGCCAGCAGTCCAGTAGGATTCAATATTCAACATAGATTTGTAGAGAAACGTGTCCTGCGACAAGTTTCCTCTCCTCACGATATTACAATATCCTTCCTGCCTCTTTATCATGCTCTATTCTTCTCTAGGACCTGAACAAGAAGCAGACCCTGAAGGACCTGGAGTGTGCAATGCTTCTACGTCACCACGAGTCCACCCAGGAGCTGGAGTTCCGCCAGCTGGGTTTGGTGCAGCGTACGCGGGCCGACCTGATCCGCACGCAGCACCAGACGGAGCTCACCAACCAGATGGAGTACAACAAGAGGCGTGAGCAGGAGCTGCGTCAGAAACACGCCGTGGAGGTCCGCCAGCAGCCCAAGAGCCTCAAAGTGAGTGAGGAGGGAGAGGACAGCGAGGCGGGGGTGGTAGGAGTAGAAGGGGAGGACGAGAGGGATGGCGAGTTTGAAAAGGGGAGGGAGATGCATGATGTTGAGAATGAGGTCGATGGAGCAGTATTGGAAGATGATGAAATGTGTGCGAGTGACCCTGTGGTTAAAAGGAAAGTTGAGTTCGATGACAACAGTATAACAAAGGGAGAAGATGAGAATGAGAGGGAGGAGTGGAAAGTCAGTGAAGAGGGGACAGTAGTGAGGGAAGTAGAAGGAGTGCAGTGGGAGTACGAGGATGATCCCAGTAAACCTGCACAGGTCGACACTGATGACGAGGAAGAAGAGGGCAGGGGCGTGGCCGACGGTTGTCCGTCAGAGTTCATCTCGTCCCTCTCCCCAGAAAAGAGACGACTCCGTGAGCGAGTGATCGATGAGCTGTCTGAGTTTTACTTCCCTGATGCTGCAGAGGAGCTGGACCCCGAACCCATCACTTCCCCTCCTCCCCCTCCCCCCACCCAGACTTCTTTCCCTTCACTCTTCTCTCACGCCATCTGCCTCCTCCTCTCCCTCTCCGCTGCTGCCCAGCCCTCCAACCTCACTTTGCTGCTACTCTCCATCTTCCTCCTCTCCCTCCGTCGCTCACCTCCTCTGCCCTCGGTGGCCTCTGTTCTTCTTTCCGCTGAGCTTGCCTTCTTGGCGCTCTTCTTCTCGTACCTCTTCCTTCGTTCATGCTGCTCTCTTTCTCTCTCCACGTATCTGTCGCTCAGCCTCTGGGCCAACGGCCTCTTCAGTTTAGGACTCTCCCTCAGTTTGGGGATTTATTACATCCCCATGATTTTGATTTCAGCCTCCTTCCTCAGCTCTCCCTCCCTCTTCCTCTCTCTCTACTTGGTGGTGGTGCTAATTGTCAGGCCGGCCCGCGACTTCCTCCAGTACGCACCCCGCAAAGTCAACCGCCTCTGCATGCGCGTCCTTTTCCGCCTGCCTCGGCCCCTGTTTGCTATGTGCCAGTCGGTCCTGGGCGGTATGGCTGAGCGTAACCTCTATGAGATGTTTCCCAAAGCAGGGCGCAACTGGGGTGGGCGCCAGTCCAAAATCCCAGTCCCCCTAAAGAGCTTGCCTTTAGAGTATCAGGCTCGCTGCAGTAACACCTCTCCCTTGGCCAAGGGCCTCCTCTGGGTGAAGCGTTTCAGTAGACGCCCCCTCGGGGTCCTGGCAGACCTGGCTAACTCCATAGTGCTAAAACTTGCTGGAAAGCTCCTTAAAAAGCTTCCGCTCAGTGTCTGGATCAGACTCCAAACTCTGGGCCTCTTGAAGAAGGAGAACCCAAGCAGGCTGCCCCGACTGCTGCCCAGGGAGGTCAGAGAGAGGAGACAGAGGGAGAGGAGGGGGAGAGAGAGGGAGAGAAAGAGGAGGCAAGAGAGGTTGTTCCGTGAAGAGGCGAAGTGGGAGTGTGGGTTGAGGCGAACATCATCTGGAAGGTTTGTCAGGAGGAAAATTCGGCCGTGGAGATAGCAAGAGTGTGAGACAAATTGAAGGAAAGAGTGTGAAACATGCTGGTAGTGTGGGAGTGTCTGTGAGCGTGAACAAGCTCTTTGTTCCATTGTTCAACCATCGTTTGTGTGTCTCTCTTGTTACATAACTCCCCAAATGGTTTGTGGTCACATTTCTTAAAGATGACATATTTGACCCTGCACACATACATCTGTACATCAGGCTGAACGTGATTTTGGCTGTTGAAGCTTTTCCAAACAGGCGTACATCGTGCATGTGTGCACACAAGCCGTGCTGTTGATTCAGTGGGCCCTGCAAACGTAAACATGCAGCTGAACCCTTTGTTACTGTACCAAACCCAGTGAAGTTTTCATTATTGTGCTTTTTGTAAAAGTTTTTTATTTTTTATTTTATTTCATTTCATTATTTTGCTCTTAATTTGTAAGACAAATATTTTTATGGTTATTTTTAAGACCGGTTTTGTGCAATCTTTTGTTTTTCTTTATAGTGGTCTTATTTTAGAGGGTGCACTGTTGTCTCAGTGCTTAGAACAAATATTGCAGTGTTGCATAGCTTCATGGCTATAATTTCACCCCCCAAAGTGGAATACTGTGAAAAAAAACATCAGAAAAAAACCTTTGATTTCACTAACACCACCCTGAACACTAGCCCTCTGTCGGTATAAAAGTGCAATAAACAGCTGAACAGAAAGATGTGGGACCACTGTAGGACATTTGATATCACTGAGACGTGTAGTTTCTCTGTTTAGAAGTCCAAGTGGGAAATAGTTAGCGGAAGGTCCTACATATAAAGTTTGGGGCCATTTAGCTGGAATAATAAGCCTGTCCAGCTCAATTGTTTCATGTTAACACATCATTGGATATTATTTACAGCTGGTGAAATCATCTTTCAGATTTTAGTTAGATAAACTATTATTATTGCCCTTAATGCAATACTCTTGTTATGATTTACCATGTAAACATTCAGATATTTCCCCCATAATATTCCTTTTAAATGTGCAGCAGTTGAGTGCCTAGTTACAACTGTGTGCACAAATGTTAATATCTCTTGTGAAGTGACGTATCTGAAATTTATAGTGGAAACATAAGAAAGCAGGATATACTTTGGAGTAGGGAAAAGTATAATTTAATAAAAAAAACTATTTAATATTTTTAATGTAGCTTAATTTATATGAAGCCATATAGCCAATCATTTGAGACATATAATCAGAAAATAAGTCCAAAGATTGATGCAACTACTGAATGTGAAAGTTTGAGCAGATCATCATCATATGAAAAGAAGATATCTACTAATAGCAGACATCTCTTTCATTTTGCACTGTCCCAAAGACCATTATAAAAAAAATAAAAATAAAAGTGGGAGAACAGATCACTTTAACGATCATTCAAAGTTTAGTCAATGAAACATCCAAAAAAAAAAAAAAAAAATGCAACTTCCCAGAACCTAACGGGATGTCTTCCAATATCTTGTTTTGCACAATCAAAAGTCCAAAACCCAAAGATATTTAGTTTACATAGATACACGACGGGGAACAACAACAAATCCTCCGAAGTGAGGAGCTGGAACCAGAGAATGTTTGCCATTTATTTCCACTATTTTTGCTTAATAGATTACTTCAGCTGGACCAAAAAGAAAACTTGACATTAATTGAATGAAGTTTAGGAGAAATGTGCAGTTGTCACATGCCTATATTTGAGAGTATACACATTGTAAAATGTGCATATTTGCAAGGGAAATCTGGTTAAGAGGAGTAAAATGCATTAGTGCCTATACATGCTAATTATGTAGGGAAAAGTGCCCTGTGCTGTATATCACAGAAGGAGGACATTTGAGCCATTTACATGGAGGAGTATTGAGTAGGAAAACCTGTATCTTGACTGTATTTGACCCAGGCAGATGACAAAAAGTAGGGCACGTTTTGGGGAAGTCTACCTTTTTTTAAAGAACGTTGTTTTATTTGAATGTAACTTATTTGCCATTGATTTTAAATTTGTGTTCCAGTATCAGTTATTTCCTGTTCCTCTGTGTTTGTTTACATGTTTGTAATCTGTTTTGTTGTGACACCATTTCTACAGAGTTATATCACTTTGAGTTTTTTCTTTTATATTTTATTTATGACTAGTACTGCATTCGGTTTGGCAGCCATTTTGTTGTCCTTTTATTCTCATTTTTAGCTGCATGAGTGTTGGCGTACTGTATGGCTGTGTGCTCGCAAACGGCAAAATATTTTGTCATACTTCCAGATAATTTTTTTTCTTTACACAAAAAAAATAAATTATTTTGTGTGGAAATCATTGTCTTGTTTGTTTTTATGATTTTTGTTTCCATTATTTCCACGCCGTCTTCATTTGTTTACTTTTTATGATTTTTTCTTTTGTTGCCAATCTTATTGTATTGAAAGATCCCTTTATCATTTTGTTGATCATCATTCCTCCCGTATCACACATTTTATCTCTGCTGTCGTCTGTGGTGCCTAACAAAATGTTCTGTGACTTTGTTTAGTAGTATTTCTAATCTAAAGTTTAAATATGTTTAGGGATGTTAACTGATGGGTATATAATCATTATAGGCCTCATACAAGAAGGATGTGTTATTTGAATCCATGTCTTTTATGCCGAATCACAAGTTTAATTTAAAGTGCATGAAAGGAACAAACTTAATCATCACACAGAAGTGTTTCTGAATATGTTAAACTATAAACCTTCATTCTTAATGATTATAACTTGCACAAAAAGGTTAAATAATATTGTAACCTTTTTTTTTTTTCACATATTTCTGAACATTGGGTTAAACAGCCCTGTTCAATAATTATCACTTGACAAATGCACATCTGCATAGCTATAAGTCAACCACTAATTAAATGTAAGAAAATACCCTTTAAGAGTAAACAACATTCCATTTATTTGTCCTTACATAACTAGGAATTATATTACAGGCATTGACTGAAAGTGGCCTTCATTGCAATAAAATAATTGCATCCATATATATAATCAAAATGTAAAAAAAAATAATGTTTCATAAATTTACAGTAGTCATGCAAACAGATTTATTCCACCCCTTATTGAGGAACCTGAAACGGACACGGCATATTGTCCGCCACTGTCAAGCGGGAAAAAAAATGCACAAATAAGAATTTAATGTGAGTAGACACCTTGGATTCATTGTATCGATCACTGTATGAATATAACTCTTATAAAATGAGCACAGTCCTTTTAATTTGAAATCAAGTATACTACTCCACAAATGAAAATAATTATTATAATATTATTTAGTAATATTTCCGCAAGATTTGTCAGACCTTCCTATAACAATGCTAAAATTACATGTGTACCAAATGAGTGGGTCTGAGTCATTTTACCGTGATGCTGTCAGGTATTTATACTTTTTAAAATTACATTTTTACCATCAGTCGTGTCAGCATTTTGCTAACAAAATTGATAGCAAGTCGTTACAAAATGTCTTTTTCCCAGTGATTTTCTGTTTAACATCCATCTCCATGTTCATTTATAAAAGCACATGAGCACTTTAGCCCAGCTGCTTCCTTCTCTGTCCTCTCTCCTCCAGTCCAAAGAGCTGCAGATTAAGCGCCAGTTCCAGGACACCTGTAAGATCCAAACCCGTCAGTACAAGGCCCTGCGCAACCACCTGCTGGAGAACACACCCAAGTCGGATCACAAGGCTGTGCTGAAGCGGCTGAAGGACGAGCAGACTCGTAAGCTGGCCATCCTGGCCGAGCAGTATGACCACTCCATCAATGATATGCTGTCGACACAGGCTGTGAGTAAGGCAAGGAGACGTCATTCATTTCACACTCGCACAACACCACCAGTGCTGTCCCTGGCCCGGGGGGCTGGCCTACCCACCTGCCTGCCATCCTGCACGCCAACAAGCCTCCTCCTGGTACCTCAGTGGTGATCTCCACCCAAACCCACATTTCCCAGTTTAACACCAATACACCACCCTGTTTTCCCCTACAATCCTCCAAAACGTCCTTTTCCCTGAATTTCTCGGATTTGAAAATTTGTTCAGAGGATGAATGTTAAAGAAAATGTGTTTGAGGTTCAATCATATCTCTGTACCGAGGCTTTATTTTCCACTTCACAATTACATTAACTATTGCTCGTTGAACCATAATGTCAGTTTGAGATGAGAACGGTAGATGTGGATCTCTGTAGTCCGTAGGGATTAAACCTCTCTTTAAATTCTCTAATTGCCTTTACTTTATTCTACATCATAACAAAATTACAATACAGTCATATGTGTTATTTTGATTTAAAGTGCTCATATTATGCTTTTTGGCGTTTTCCCTTACCTTTCCAGAGACGTCTGCCCTCTGCAGATCCTGTCACACTGTCCAAATGTTAGTGATACAACTAATAACCAACTTTTATACAAGTGCTTTCCAAAAAAAAGTATTAAATCAGAAGAAGGATTAATAACTCTTTTTTTCCTCTGGCAGGTGCTTACAGAGTCAATGTCTTACATCTTTAACTAAGAACTATATGGAGATATTGAGAACCCCAATATCAAGTGGTTAATACAAGTGCTCATACATTTCTTTTTGGCTTTTCCCTTTCCTTTATTGTGTTATATATATTTTTATGCATGTTATAGGCTTCCAAGTGAAAAAGCCCAAAGTCCACCCCAAAGGGACTTACCATCTTCCAGAGAAAATACTGTTCACAAACTGCTCCAAACAGCTCTGTTGTAGTCCAGCTTTTACTTCCGTGCGTCACTTTGTAACACGCGTTATAATGCTCGCCTAGCTGCTACCGTGGCACGCCCTCATACTCTGCTTTTGACTGGCTAGCAGTCCTTACTGTGCATGTGCAACTCCCAACAAAGATTGGACAGAAGTAAGATGTCTCACTCTGTAGCTAAAACAGAGAGCTCAACACACAGGGTGAAAGGAGGAGCTGCAGCAATGTGCAGTACAACAAATATATGGTGTTTTCTGAAAATGAAACCATGTAAACCTATTCTGGTACAACCTCTAAATACAATTATGAACCGGAAAATGAGCATAATATGAGCACTTTAAATTAATTTATATTTACCATCATTTTGTCAATTGCCATTTCCTAATGTGCCATTTTGTAAAAATAAATGTTACATTTACATATTAAGGTTGAAATCAGGGCTCAATGCAGAAACATGTCCCCTGTAACAGTAATAAATAAATAAATAAACAAACAAACAAAAAATTATTGAAATTATAACAATGAAAAGAAGCAAATCCTCACATTTGAGAAGCTGGAACCATGAAAGGTATTTGCACGAAAAAAACACCTGAAACAATTATTAAAATACTTACACTTAAGTACATTACAGTACTAAGTAAATTTAGTTAGTTACATTCCACCACTACTTAGGAGGGTTTTGCTTTTTAAATAGTCAAATATAAGCTTCAGCCCCGCCCACACTGCCCTCAAAGCATGGGACTCACTCACACCCAAATCCCAGGCTTTGAAGTGAATAAAACATAGTAGGAAGAGGACGGGACATAATGAAACGTCTCGTTCCCTTCGATGACATAACATCCCGGTGCCACTTTAATTACCTCACATGGTAGCATGCCACGTAAGCCCAGTAAGCCAAATCCCTGCTGCCCTTGTCTGTCCGCACATGTACTCATGCTGTGGTTAAAGTCTCAGTGGGAAGGTTTCCCACTCACTGATTAAACTCAAGCCTTTGGTCAGAAAAACGTTTTTTTAAACAAATGTCTTTTGAATCTTTTGTATAAACATTTATTTAGATAACTGATATCTGAATAGTCAATATAACACTTCATATCATATTCACAAACCCACCTACAGGGATACATTTAGTCAATCAGTAGAATATGCACTGAAGTTAATATATTTTTAAAATTTTATTTAGGATCCCCATTATAATAATATAATTATTTATTTATTTGATTGGGACAGTGCATGTTAATAAACAAACATGGAATACATGCATGTAAACATGCCGGATTGTAGCCAAGGGCTAATTTCCATCCTTAGTTGTTAACGTATTAACAACTATTCTTCCTGGGGTCCACAGGTTGTGGTTGTGATTTTAATTTGACAATTTCTCACATTTACACTTAATTAGATGTTTCGCTACCTACCATTGAATGGAGCATAGACAGGCCCAGACTGATCAAACGTGAGTTACCTGGACAAAACACTCCTGATCCTTTCCTCTCTCTTGTGCCTCTCCCTCTTGTTTCTTTGCGTTCATTTAACTCTCTAAACTTTTCCTCGACACTAAAGCACAAATTGTTGCCCATACAATCGTGCCAAATCCATTTTTCATGCCATTTCCCTCTTTTTTTTTTTTCTTCTGTCTCTTAGCTGCGATTGGATGAGACCCAGGAAGCGGAGTACAAAGTGCTGCGGATGCAGCTGCAGCAGGAGCTGGAGCTGCTTAACGCCTACCAGAGCAAGATCAAGATCCACACCGACACGCAACACGATCGAGAGGTCAAGGACCTGGAACAGAGGGTGTCCATCCGCCGCGCCCTGCTGGAGCAGAGGGTTAGAGTCTTTGGCACTCACTTCTATGAAAGCAAAGCTCCTTAACATGTAGTAAAAGCCTCTGGTGAGTTTTAGGAATCCAGTTGGGCTTGCAAAGAAGATTGTAAACTGAAAGGTAACAATATAACTTTTTGCTGTCCTATGTTGAGACTTCTACAATCGACTTACAAAAACAGCACCTTTTTAATAATGGTTTTCACCACAAGGTCCTTTCAGTAACTGTTCTGGGGCCTTCAGTCATATCACACGATCTTCCCCAGCGGGTTAGGGGTTACGCTTTAAGGACTAATAAAGATTGTCTGATTTGATCAAATAGACCCTAACTTGTGGTGAGATTGTTTTTGTCGAGAATGAACTTTCAATCTCGTGATTTGCAGTAATTAAAAACGAGTTCCCGAAGAGTTTCACGTTTGCAAATCCCAAATCTTGAATCTTGGATTCAGAAAATATTTAAACACCTTTTAATAATGCTGCAACTTAAAGACAAATGACGTGTGCTTTCATGTGTATTCCCCTGCTCTTTTCCTAGATCGAGGAAGAGATGCTGTCCCTGCAGAACGAGCGGTCAGAACGCATCCGCACCCTCCTGGAGCGGCAGGCCAGCGAGATCGAGTCCTTCGACTCTGAGAGCTTGCGTCTGGGCTTCAGCAACATGGCACTGACAGGCATCCCCAGTGAGGCCTACCCCATGCAGGGCTACTCCAACATCCCGCCCCCCAGCTCCCGCTCCGCCGGCCACTGGAGCCATGGCATCCACCCGCAGAGCGTGCCCCCGCAGCAGCACTCCCGCCGCAGCCACAACAGCAGCAGCAGCAGCGGCATCGGTAGCAGCAGCGGAGCAGGGGACCGCCGGAGCGAGTCTTCCTCTTCCTCCCATGCCCTGGGAATGGCCCTGGGGCTGGGCAGAGACGGGAGGGAGGTGCACCACTCGTCCCGTTCCTCCGCCTCCTCTTCCTCCTCCTCCTCCTCTTCTTCCTCCCACCACCAACGCCACCACCTGCCCCAGCACTACCACCACCAGAGCACGCCACAGCTCTACCGCGAGCGGGAGCGAGATCGAGAGAGGGAGCGGGAGAAGGAGAGGGAGCGGGAGTGGGCTGGAGTGCGAGGCTCTGGCGGCGACCTGGCCCACCCACACCCCCTGCCCTTCTCCCATCACCTGCCCTCACGCTCCTCCTCTCAGTCCCTGGCCATGCTACCTCCCCCACCGCCTGCCCCTCCCTCCATCTCCGGCCCGTCCTCCTCTTCCTCTTCCTCCTCCTCCTCGCAGGGGGGGATCTACTCCGGCGGCGGGCTGGGTGTGCGCGGTGCCCCGAGCTTGTTGGCCCTGAGGAACAGCCCCCAACCTCTGAGGAGGACGGCTTCCGGCGGAGGGCCTGGAGGAGCCGGGGGCAGCGACGGCGTCCTGAGCCGAAGCACCTCAGTCACTTCGCACATCTCCAACGGCTCCCACCTCTCCTACTCTTAAAAGGCAGGGTGGTAGCATGAAGGGTGGGAGTGATTTAGGAAGGTAGCTTTCACAGGTTGCATCTCAATACTCTCAGCTTGCCACCTTGCCTTGTGTCCTTCCTAGGACTGATCTCTACTCTCAGAAAAGCTACTCAGCTGAAATGCAGAGGATTTAGGGAAATCACCCTTTCCTCACAACGCACAGTAAGGCAAAGAGAGGACAAACTGACAGTATTGAGCTGCACCCTGCTCCTTTAGACTCAGGGTGGGTAGAGAGGTGTTCTCCCATTCTCACAGGTATAAAAAAGGGAGGGAGGAATGTAACCACCTGTAATACCACTAGGTGATAATAGATTTTTTTTTTTTAGAGGAGGTTTTTGTTTAATGTTTTTATCTTTGTTACTGCCTGTATAAAAGTATGACAGGAAATGTGAAAGGAGGGATATTTTGCCCTTTTTTTTCTCCCAGAGCTGCAGAGAGAGGGGACAGCAGCCATGTCTTCTTCTATGATGTTCTATGCTGGAATGGAGAAAGAGAGAAGATAGGGGGAGGAAAAAAAGGTGTTTTTTTTGCATTGTGTATGTACTTGTATGTAGTCTGTAGTGTCCAGGTATATCTAGCAAGCACTCGTAACGGTGGCTCCAGAAAGGAAAAAAGGGGGAGAATCACATAAGATGGGTTAGTCTCCAGCCTGCTGGGGGATTGGAAAACACTTTTTATTGATTTACAATTGTTGATGTTTTATTGGTTTTTTTTGTATTAAGTGTATTATAACAAAAACACAAAAACAAGTTGCTTGGAACGTCACCAATGCCTTTAAGGGGTTCTTAAAGGGATGCCGTGCCATCAAAAATTTTATTTGATGACTGCAAGATGATTTAAAAAACAGAATGTTTGTAAAGGCAAGAGAAAAAATTCTTTAAAAAAATGCAGCTGGGATGAGGAGAAACATTTGTGAGGACATGTAATAATACAAAAAAAGCTTTCTGGCATCCATGACATATTGAGTATCCAAACAACATAAGTGTCTATGGGAGTCACTCCAATGCATGAGATAGATGTACGAAAAAAACAAAACCATTTGTAAACATGACCAAACCACATTTGAAACGTACTGTACCTGTCCCAAGTTTCACTGGCATTGAAGATCACTTGTCCCACATTTTTAATCTTTACTGTACATATTTATGGGAATATTTAAAACAAAAACAAGTCATTGGTTTTATAGAGTAACAAAGATAATGATAGTAATTTTGATATATTCAAATGAGTATTGAATTCAAGATTTAGAGCGACAACTTCAACTGCATTTTCTAGGTGTCGATATTACCATAACTAATCCTGATGTAAACGTTGTTGTAATCATGTTCACATTTTTCTGGCGAATTAGAAAAGGGCCCACTTTTGACTGTAAAAAAAAAAAAAAAAAAAAAAAAATAAAAATACTGTTGTCAGGTATGGTGTGTGTTCAAGGTATTAATGATTATTAATAAGGGATTATTAATAATTGTTAATGATTCATGTATGTGTCGAGCAGTAAAGTTACTAGTTATATTGCCACATTTCTTCAGACAAAACTATTGAATTTTAAAAGACACTCCTACAGCAGCAACGCCCCCCACTAATCACATGATCTCTGACCTCCTCCTCTGGACTCTCATAGAAAAAAAAATAAGAGAAGAAGAACAAAAGTTGTAAAAGTTTTTACAATTGGGCAATGGAATGTAAATGCTGGTTATCATTTTTTTATTTATTTTTTTGCTCTTTAGTGTAGGAATAAGTTTCCACACAGATGCTCTTAAAGGAAGCCTGGAGAAAAAGAGAGGAAGAGAGACGTGCACAATCCTAATCTTACTGCTGAAGTTTCCAGCATGCAACTGGTGTGTGGAGAAGTAGTAGTAGTGAGAGGATGGGTGTCGACCGAGCTGCTGTGAATGTGCACCCTCTTGTGCCAGCACAGCAGCAGTGACCGCAGCAGCCCGTCCTCGCAGATAAAGACACCAATCAGTGTTCCATGGGGATGCTTCTGAAGGTTCGTTTACTTACTTAAAGGTCAGAAGTAACTGGACTTTGGTTTTTATTATTTGAAATGGAGAAAAGATAATCACCCTGCTGTTTGTACAACTCAGAAACACCAGCTCAAGACAATTCCCTGCGTAACCTTCTACTTTATGCTCGGTTGGAATCTCAGTGCATGCATAAACTCCTTACAGTATATAAACTAAGACTGGCAGGTTTCAGGACGGCCTTTGTGTCGAGGGGAAATCTGTGTGGTAGTGTTTTTAGACGGGTTGTTGTTCGAGAGCAGGGAGTCTCAGTTCCTGCATCGTATGCCCGGATAAAAGATGAAGACAAAGAAGCAGCACAGGCTCATCTGTGTTTTGCAGAGTTTTCGGGGGGGGTGGGGGGTATTCAAGTTATTCCAAGCAAGGAAGAAGGTTCAACACATGTATTGGAAAAGAAATGGGGTGCTTTAAAAAGTAATAAAAAAAAAAAAAAAAAGATAATAAATTGATATCAACACATTAACTTGAGTCTTGAGTTGATGTACTGTACTCAGATGGCATTATCATCGGGATGTTTATTACATGGCTGCAACTAGTCAGTCATTCGATTAGTCGATCAAGCTCCAGTTTCTCAGATGTGAATGTTTGGTGGTTTTATTGAACTTAAATATGTCCTCTGGTTAATGATGTTAATGTGTCATAATGATAAATATGTCAACTTGGGCTTTGGAAAATTATAAAAGGACATGTTTTGAACTATTTTCGAAATTATTATGGACCAAGTGATTAATAATGAAAAGAACAAAAATAATTGTTAGTTATGGGCCTAGGTTATTTTAAATATTGATTAATTATTCCCAATTATTTTCTATTTGGTCCATAAAATGTCAGAAAGTAGTAAAAATAATAAATAATATAATTAAAAAATGTTTTGTCTAACAGTCAAAACCCCAAATACATTCAGTTTACAGACTTTAAAAAAATCAATCAATATTCACATTTAAGAAACTGGAACCAGTACATTTGGGAGATTTTAACAAAAAATTACTTAATCAATTATCATTTTGTCTTATTGATAAATGCATAATGTTACAATCAGCCAACGCAGGCACGCAGCTGCTAAAGGTTAACCTAGCTGGGAACATTAATCCCCCGGTCTCCTTCTCCCTACATGTTGCGTTCAACGTGAGAATGAGACTAACTTGCCCGGATGAGTGTATGTTGTTCCTCCTTCTAGAGGGGTTTGTGCTATGTTAAACTGACTCACCCAGAACCTGCATGGTTTTGCGTCTGAAAATGGCTGCTTGCTGCAGGTTTTAAAAGGTGTATTTACGAGTTTGTGACGTGGGAAAACATGTTTTTCCGCGTCTTTGTCTTTAAAGCAACACCAAAGATTCTTTTGAACCGTAAAATAATTTTTCCAGAATCGTTTCGGTGGTTCGTCAACTCGTAACAGGGCGAACGGCACTTCTGCATTCGCTTTGCGGCCTTCCATCTGCTAAAACCGCACTAAGTAAGTTTGCCAGATCGGGTAGCGGATCTGTAGTTCGAATGAGAACGGTAATGGACAATTCCGCTTCAAACCTGTAGGGGGACCAAACAGGAAAAGTGCTTTGGTGTTGCTTTAACAGTGTTCTCCGTGTGGTAGCATCTGGTGTGCAGCCGTCTGCTTCCAGCCGTAAACGATCTCCTCAATCATTCACCTCATCCTTCACCACACACCTGCGAATCTGGCTTATCACTATCGGCATCACACATGCTCGCCCCCTCATGTCACATGTCAGCATTTACCCTCAGCTACTCAAAAGACACTGATTTCATAATAATAATAATTTAATAATAATAATTTAGTTTATTATTATAAATTCCCAAAACTTGGAGGTATATATAGTTGAGAATACCATATATTATAAACAGTATATTTGTAGGCTATATATGTTTTCTTAAATAGGCAGTTTATCTATATTTATGCACAGTAATTCACATCTATTGTGTGTGCATCCTGAGCTGCTATTCGTCCTGTGTACTATTTCTGACTGTGACATCATTATTATAGGCCGACTGGGAGGATCCGCGCGCACTGCCCTTTAAGATGCGTCTGTCATCTCGCCGTTAATGGAAAGTCTTTCTGGCTGTTTTCTGCGGTGTATGAGATCTGTTCCAGCTGGCCCGGGGAAGGAGAACACTACTGTGGTGCATTTTGTGTCGGCCAACATACCCAGAAAGGAAGGGGAGAGGATAGGCCCGATAGGCCACGCCGAGGGAGACGGAAATGAGAGGGGGGTGTCCAAAGAGGAAACCCTATCCCTTTAAGAGCAAGTGGGACATAGCGGTGCGAGAAAAGGAGAGGAGGGGGAGAAGAAAGAGGAATTAAAAAAGAAAAGGAAGAAAGAGACAGGGAGGGAGGAGGGAGAGCGGGCGATAAAAAAAGAAAGATGACATCCTCGCAGCTGAACGGCCGAGGTGGAGCGATAGGCTGCGGCCCGGCGAGAGCGCCGCTCGCCGGGGTCAGGGCTTGAAACCAACAACGAGGCTTCGACAAACACCCGATTGGCCTATTGAGAGAAATCGGAAAAATAGATTCATAAATTAAAAACAAAGCATGACCTGCTGTGCTACCAGATACGTGTGTTATAACCCATATTTGTTCTCTTGCGTAAAAAGGCATTTATTTCAGGTAGAATGGTTTATGTTTAATGCGAAAGTGTGATACTGTAATATACGATTTTTGTTCTGTTTTTTTGAAAGCAGTTTTGTTGCGCGATATTGCGTTTGAGTGAGATTAGTGTTGAGTGAATTAAAGTTAGAAACCAAAGTGAAAAGAGAAACAGGCCGTTATTGGACCTGGCCTGCTACACTACTGCAGCCCGCGTTAGTCAACAGCTGCGTGCATTTTAATTGACAGCATTAGGCTACCTCAATGAGAAAAACATAATTTTGCAGACGACTTTATTCACGTTTCTGAAGAAAATCCAGAAGCCCGTCGTTTTTGCTGCAGAACAGGCGACTGTTAGCGCCTCAATCACCGGTGGGCCGATCAAAACCATGCAAAGGCTGCCCTCCTCGACCTCAATCAGGAGCTGACTTTATAATCTCCATCGCTGTGCTGCAAAATGGATGCTGCTTGGAGCAATTTTCTCTTCCAGGTAGGCTTGTTGAGCAGGCATTACTGGCCTCTTTTTCTGCTCTCATTTTTACTGCGCGCATTTTCTCACAGTGTGTGTCCAGCAGTCCTACAGTCCTCACATCTCGTATTTCAATGTAGCACCTCAAGATAATGCTGTGACTTGTGTTTACATTTGGTGATGGCCTTCTACTTGCTTCTCCAGAATACTCCCACCCAAAACCAAGTGGAGGGGAGCCTCCAATCAGAGCTCATGCCAGTGCATACGAGTTCTCCCCAAACCCCACCCACAGAGCACATAGCACAGCCTCCTTCAACTGTGGACACTGCTGCTCTTAGTGAGGAACCCCTGCCTGGTGAGGGACACTGCACTGCATCCTACACCTGTGGAGCTGACAAGAGTAAATCCATTACACTTAATTCTCATTTGCATTATTGAGTACCAGTATTAAGGTCAGTCAGGTGATAACAACCCAGTGAATGTGGTGATTTGCAGGTGAAAAGAAGATTTAAAAATTGCATTAAAATTGCTTAAATAGTATAAGATCTATTCAGATCTAAGTCAAATTCAGACACATTAATATTGGGATATCTGGACACATTCAACATCTCAATATTTCTCAATATTTCTTTGTTAAATAAAAGGTGGTATGATTACCTTTTTATTAAATAATTAATATTATTTAATAAAGATGTGATCATCACTTTTTTTTTAAAAATCATCAAATAATTTTTTTAGAAATTATTTGATAAGTTACATAACTAGACTTAGCCTTACTGCTTAGTAGAGCTACAATTTATGATTGGAGCACAAACAATTAGTCAATTAATTGCTTGACAGAAAAAAACTATTCGCATAATGTAAGTAATTTTTTAAGCAAAAATGCCAAAATTTCCTGGCTTTTCAGTGTCTCACATGTAAATATTTGCTAATTTTTGTTGCCTTTTAAGTTCTATGGCAGTAAACTGAATATTTTTGGACTGATGGTCGGACAAAACAAGCAACATGGAGATGTCACCTTGTGCTCCGGTGAAGGACATTTCTCACTGTTTCCTAAAAAAAAAAGGGTTTACTGGGAAGATGTTTTATAGACGTTCACTTTGCTTATTGTTGCGTTTACAGACACATAATCACTTGATACTATCTTGAATATGGATAACTGGTCGATTACTCTCTAAACCTATTTCCCTACTAGACATTACGTTTACCTAATATTATAAATGACCTATTTAAAAATACAAAATCACCATCTTTGAAATTAACAACTTTCTTTCTTTCTGTATTTCCTCCCGCCTCCCTGTGGTCCAGTGAAGTCTGTGTCTCGGCCGGCCCGCATGCCCCACATCTGTGCCATCTGCAACAAGCAGTTCAAGAACAACTACAACCTGCGGCGGCACCAGTCGGTCCACACTGGGGTACGCATGAAGGACAGGGCCAGAGAGCAGGCCGAGGGGGCAAAGGAGGGAGCAGCCGGCCAGGTGGGGATGGCCACCCCGTCGGCGATGGCGGTGGGGGCTGGAGGGAGGGTGGAGAGGCCCACTGTTCCCCTGTCCCTGCTACACCTCTCTGCACCTCCCCCTCTCGCCCCTCCCGGCGTGTTGGCGGGGGGCCAGCAGCCTCCCCTGGGTAGTCAGGATGGTGAAGGGGTTGCCATGGCTAACGTAATGGCTAGTGTTAACCCCCATGCTCCGCCTCCTGCTGCTGTCGTCATGGCCACAGGGGCGACAGTACAGGTGGGTCAGGGCCTTGTGGAGATGGCTGTCGTCAACCCCAAACCTTCAAGCATGTTGTTTCTTAAGCTGCCTGGCCACAGGGTTGGTTAAGCCACCTTTTTTTTTTTTTTTTTTTTTACTGTTTGGGACTCGCAAGCAGTTACTCTGTCACCTGCCTTATATTTGACAGAAACTCTCCTGTGTGTTCAAATCTACAAAACGTTTATGTGCAGTAATCAGTTCAGGGACCAGTGAATTCCATCCCAGCGTTTGGCACTGGTCCCCAGTTTGAGAAACAACGTGCTAGAAGCCCCCCCCCCACCCACCTCCCCCACGCTCCCCTGCATGTTCTCAGTAACACAAACAGTGTGAAAGCAGATAAAGACTTAAAATCCAGTGGGAGGTAGTTAGTCTAACATGCGAAATCAACTGTCAGAAATGTTTTGCGTGCATTTTTTCAAGTGCAATTTTGGTACAAATCAGGCAGAAATATGTGTGCGTTTGCATGGTTTCAACAAATGTCTTTCTTTTTGTGCATATAACTGTAATTCTACTTTCCATCTTAACTCTAGTGTGTTTACCTGCTTGTCTGTTTTGCCTCAGAGACCTGCAAATCCCAACCCAAACCCGGTGAGGAAGAACCACGCCTGCGAGACATGTGGGAAGGCTTTCCGCGACGTTTACCACCTCAACCGCCACCGCCTGTCCCACTCAGACGAGAAGCCGTTCTCCTGTCCCATCTGCCAGCAGCGCTTCAAGAGGAAGGACCGCATGAGTCACCACGTGCGCTCCCACCAAGGTGGTGTGGAAAAACCCTACGTCTGCCCCCACTGCGGCAAGGCTTTCTCCAGGTGACACTGTGGAACAGTTTCTTTTTTCTGACATTTCACACACATTCTCACACCTTTTGCTTTGAGTGTGAAACACACATAAAGTGTTACCTGTCCTAATATGTTGATTCTTTCTCTCCCAAGGCCTGACCATCTAAACAGTCACGTCAGACAGGTGCACTCCTCGGAGCGACCCTTCAAATGCCCGGTGCGTCATGTTGACCCTGTGTGACATCCTCACCTGGCAGCTGTACAAAGCATCTTTTTATTTATTTTTTTAGTTAATTCATGATAACAATGACCATGTTTATATGATGCACTGCATTCCAGGTGACTAAAGGCTAAAGTCTTCTGTACATAACTGCGCTTTTAGCTGTCTTCAGCTGCCTTTATAATAATATCCGTTGACATGAGTAAATGAACGTTGAGAATATTACCATGGAAACGGATCTGGATAAAGTGCATGCCTTTTTGAAACAGAGAATCTGCAGCGGGTGTCTCACTCTAATTGCACTGTAATTATTATGTTTACACGCAGCAGCTCAAAGCCTGATTTTGAATAAGCATGAAAATATCCTTCATCACGTACTGTACAGTATGTGTGTGTGCGCATATATTACATACATATATGAGGTTGTTTTCCATAAAGAGTTGTAGATCTTAAAATTGGGTCCTAAACACTGGCTCATGTTATTTAATAACTTGAATGGCTAGAAGATGACAAGGTGTGAAACTAAAGATGTTATAAATAAAATTAGAATTTCTTTTTGTGCGCACATTTTCAAGTTTTTCAAACTAAAAGCACATACGTGTGCATAGGTTTTTGCTTTTTTATACTTCTCTATAATCACTTGTCGATTGCATCTTTTTTCAGACCTGTGAATCCAGCTTTGCCACAAAGGATCGTTTGCGTGCGCATATGATTCGCCATGAAGAGAAGGTCCCCTGCCACATCTGTGGCAAGCTCCTGTCTGCCGCTTACATTACAGATCACATGAGGGTGCACAACCAGTCACAGCACCACGCTTGCCATCTCTGTAACCGCAGTAAGTTTACATTAAAGCGTCTGTCATGGCGTAAATCCATAGAGAAAGTTATCCTCACCTCTGCAGTTGTCCTCAGCCCTATGGATCTTCAAAGAATCTTTCCGCTTATTGTTTTGGTTTTTCGGTCTACGACTTAACTGTTTCAGTCATTTCCAGCCGCAGCGGGCAGCTGTTCTCAATGACAAAGCTCTGATAAACCCACTGCTGACTAGCTAGTGAACATAGTGAAGCAAATAGAAGCTAAAGAGCCAGATATTTCCCTCAGGAGTGGGTGGAGACTAAAACAGAGTGAGAATATTGTTGCTTCATATCGGCCGGATGTGTAAAAATGCAACTGTTTGCTTATAAGTTTACCATATCAACTTAAAAAGTGGCAGGTTTAAGTGCATATAAATAAAAGATATTTTAAAGTAATGCAGGCATACATACCAAGTTCATCCTGTAATTTCAACCTCTTGTAGCTTTGTGTAAAAGAGCGAGGTTATTTATCTGTTTTAATGATATGATGAGATGCTATTTCACCACAGCCACATTTTGAGAGCCTATTTTCCTTCAGAGGTCAGTTTTAATCACTTGTTGTAATGCTGACGACTGTCTCTCATTAAGATAACTGTCATTTCCACTCTTTCCTCCCGTCTTGGTTCTCCTCCATCAGGCTTCACCACCCTGACATACCTTCGTGTCCATGCCCAGAAGCACCATGGCCAGGAGTGGAAGGACAGTCCAGGGGGCTTCGGCGGAACATCGTCTGGTGGCATACTCGTCTGCCATTTGTGTGGCGTCCACTGCAAGACACCCACCCAGCTCCAGGGGCACATGGGCACCCATGGCAACAGCCAGGGTGCCCCGAGCCCCATCACCTCTAATGTGGCTGCCAGCAGCTCTGTCTCCCTTAGCAACATGGTGACATCGCCTACTGTGTATGTCACTGGTAACACGGTGGTTGACCTGCTCGTCACAGACTGCTCTAGCATCGCAGCGCCACAGTCCCACAGTTAGCAGTAGAGAGCTCAGCAATAATAACCTCACTCCCTTAACGGGGCAAGGTTGGAGAAGGTTAAAGTTAAGTGTAGATGATGATCTGGTTTCAGTTTTGTAATGTCCCCACTTATAGGTAAGGTTAGGATTAAAAGGTGGGGGAGATTAACTCCAGTTAGCATTCAAGGGCAGTTCCACCTCAGAGCTGCAAAGCTGGAGCATCGGAGAAAAGGAAGCTGTATTAATCGAGCAATGACGTCATGGAAAGAGGGACCTTTGTGGCTGCAGCAGGTTCATTGACACTTAGGACAAACGTGGATGTGTTGTCCAGATATTCCTGAATGCACTCGTGCATTTAAGACTCCAATGAATCTGTGGTATTGTGAGCATCTACTGTATTACTCTGCCCTCTCTCTCTCTCTCTGTCCCTCCCTTCAACCCTGGCATTGGCTGCTTTCTGCAAGTGCACCAAGTACTGTATATCTCACACCAGCTCTGATCTTACCTCCACTTTGCAGCTCACTAACTAAGAATCCAAATGGCTTGCGTTAAGAAGTAGTAGGGGGAGACTATCTCTCAGAAAACATTAACGAATAAACACATTAGGAGGGAAGTTGTGTGTGTTTGGGTGTGTAAGTCAGGGCGTGTAAGTCAGGGCTCAGCTAGCATGTTGGCTTGTTTGTTCACAAAACAAAAATCAACATTTTATTTTGCAAAGGTGTCATGCCAGTTTATGAAGTTTCTAGAGGGCTGTTTATTGATCAGGACAGACGGCCATGCGTGTTATGGTCAATCTGGAATTGTGGGATGTAATTTTTGTTTCCTAAAGGTACAGAGATAAGAATGGAGTTGCGTTCAGGAGTGTCGAGCACCTTAAATTGTTATTGTTTGATTCAGCGAGGATCAAAGTGGGTTTGAGATTTCTTGGATTTTCTTGCTCTGAGTCTTCCTCTCTGGGTCTGGCCGTAACAAAAGAAAAGAAAAAAAGAACCCTAACTGTTAATCAACACTTCAGCTTCTGACATGGCAATTCTTGCACCAGAAAACTACCTTTTTGCATGAAAATAAGCGAGCTCAGTCATGCTTATTGTTAGGGAGCTGTCATGACAAATGAAACTTTTAGCAGTTCCACCAAGTTAGTTGGCTGTAAACAATATTTGTGAGTGTTGATTTTATTCAGAACATTTTTAACATTCTTGGCCATTCATTTGATTGTATGTGTCATTGCCATAGTCCTTTTTGTTTTTCTCTATGTACCAGTCCAATGAGTGAAACTTATGCATTAGATTTAGTCATTTAACTCTGTATAGCACATTAATGCTCTGAACGCAAGTCATTATCGTTCTACATTATTCACATGAAGAATGGTCACTTGTACGTTGGATGTCTTTGGTTGCTTTGAGTTATTATGTGAGTGATGTGGTGTCGAGAAAGGGCTTATAAAGTCATAAGTACAATGGAGGTTTGACAACACCACTTGGTATGCTGTAAACAAATCCTGGTTTTGTACTGGAGTGCTTTTTTTGGTTTTGTGTTAATATGTTACCTTGCAATTTGTAGTTGTTCCTTTCTTCCTTTTCTTTTCTTTTTTCTTTGGAAATGTGTTCTTCCTGTTGAGAAAAGTATTGATTTATTAAAAAATTAATTTTAGGATTTTCTCCATCACACTAAGAAAAAAAATAATACCTCTACTCTAGGATTCTGTACAGCTCTTTTGATACATCTTAATGCCTTATCGTACTCAACTGCATTTTAATTCTTTGATGATGAAATATTTCAAATCTTAGTCATGGATTCATTAAGAATATTAATGGGATGTATTTATATTTTTATATTTCTCAACAGTATGCATGTCTAAAAGGTTGTTAGAGCAAAAAAATTATGATGCTTAATACAGTCATAAATATGTTATTTTGTAGATCAAGTAGAGATCATGTTATTATTTTGTAATTTGGACAATTTAAAGTAAAAAGAGTAAACGGGTGTTGTTTTGTGTGCTGATCTGTTCACCTACTACACAGCCATGTTTGCCTTGTTAACTGTCATCGGTAACCCTTAGTGAAAAGTCGCCCATGACAACGTGACTTTACATTGACATAATTCTTGCACAGCTACAACAGAAGTCATCGGAAAGTTTCCCAGCAATCTCAAAAAATTGATGGCGGTTATCAGAGGAGAGGCTTCTTTCTAGATACAAAGATCAGCTCTTGCACAACACTTATGATAAATGTACTCAATTGTTTCCGTCAAGAAATGCCTGAGAAGGGTAGGTTGACCAAAACCTAGCTATCAAATAAGTTTGACAGTTTTCTTTTGTTATTCTCTGAGGCACCTGTCTAGATACAAGTGTGCAAAGATCACTTTTCCTGTTTCCCGTCTTTCTAGATACATCACTTTAATCCAGTGATTAAAGGTCCCATAATATGCTCATTTTCAAGTTCCTACTTGTATTTTGGGTTTCTACTAGAACACTTACCTGATTAAATGTTCAAAAAAATCGTTATTTTCTCAAATTGTCTGTCTGAATATACCTGTACTTCTGTCTGAAATGCTCAGTTTTAGCGCCTGTCTCTTTAAGCCTTCTTCCCAAAAGAGCCCATTCTGCTCCCATTGGTCAGCATTTCCAGGTCTTGCGCATCTGCGCTCTCTGAGTCTCTGCACCGTCATTGCAGCCGGGGAATGACTGTAAAGCAATGTAGTGGCATAGTGTTTCTGATTACAGGCTGTGTGCATTTTTCTGTGGATTGAGCATTTTGATACTTTCACAGTATTTATATAGCACTTCGACCTGCTTTATAATAAAAAATACATTGAAATTTCACTTTTTACAATATGGGACCACTAAAAATCATGCTTAGAGGAACTAATGCCATGTTGAGAGTAGAAAAACAATTCCACTGCAAAGGAATGAAAGATGCTATGCTGCGTGTTTCTTGACTTGACAAACTTGTTATTTTGCTCTTACTAAGTTTTAATACTCTCAGTTTGCGAACACAACAACTTCAGACACATTCCCTACAGACTGTTGAAAGTAATTCTGGAGAAAATGAAACCACTTACAGTACGTTGAAGTAGTACATTTAGATAAAGTAGGTACACCAAAAAAGTTCATTCTATAATCTATATAACAAAATAATTCATTGATTTTTCTTAAACATCCACTCTCTGTCTTGGCATTTTCAGAGGCAAATCTTTTCAGTTAGAGTAGAAGCTTTCACGGTCTTGTAATTTATAACAAGTTTACCAAGTGTTTGATTCAATTTCATACTCAAGACTGTTCCTATTCCAACCTCAGAGCAGTATGTATTGTGACTAAAGTTGTAACATTGTACTCAATTTGTCTTAATGATTTCTTTACTGAATTTTAAACATTAGCCTATTTCCTTATTTTAGTAACACATTTTGTAGGACCTGTAAAGTCTTCATTAGTATTTCTGGCCTTCTTTAAGTTACTATTTTACAGAGTAGCCTACCTCATATTCTATCTCTCTTCAATCTCGCTATTATATTATTTACTTGAAAGGTTATATCTCCCAAGTTTGTTTACTTAATTGATGATTTTTGCTTTTAAATGTTTTGTTTTATGTATTTCTTTCACCTACACCTACCTGTGTGTTGCATTTACAGTATGTGCTTGTGTCCGCATGTACAGATTAACGTCCTACTCCCCTTACACAAACTTTGAGTAAACTATATTAGTTCTGAACACAGTATGTTTTGCGAATTATACACAATTGTTATCACCACGTAGTATAGCACACCAAAAGGAGATATTCTACTGAACAAATTTGCAACTGCTTCTTATACTCTTTTACATATTCTTTTTTCCAGTTGTAAAAAAACATGTGCAAACCACTGTTAGAGTTTTACCATGCCCTAAACTCTAAGGACAGACCTGGGTTGTCACTGCAAAGCCTCAACAGTGTTGCAATGATTGGCATGTGATCTGCAGTCTGCAAGCCTCCAAACATATTAAGGTTTGCAATTCTGCAAAATGTCAGGACCATGAGGCTACAAACATATCAAGCATATCTGATAATGTGTAGATAAGCACTGATAATTGATCAGTTTATGTGCAAATGCTCGTCCACTCAAAGGTCACTAACCTGTCAAAGATGAACACTAAGTCTTTACATACACAAATGGCATTATGGTTAAGCAATTATCTGGCTGTCTTACATTATTTTAACATATTTACAATGGTTCTATGAATGAAATACATCTAATTTTATTTTATTTATAAGGACAACGCACACATTTCTGTAAATGTGCCGATATGTTTTGAGACCATGCTGATTCCTTTTGTTTGTATGTAAATTCCTGTGTAGTTTAAGTGGACAGATTGGATATTGCAAACTATGAATGCAGCTTGAGTAGATGCCCTCCTTATGGGGAATCCATTCAACGTTCCCCTGCATCGCAAATGACAAAACCCAATTTACAAAATGCAGTGCAGTGACTGGTGCAAATTTCTCGTCATGATCATGAGCTGCTGCCTGGACCTGTAGGAACTAGCTGGCGCAGCAGCAACAGTCCACAGCGTTGAGTCTGCGAGGCTGAGACAGCGGCATCTGTGCTCGGCTGTTGCGAGACAGATGAGATGGCATAGCGACTAGACAAGCTAACGTTACCTTGACACCTGGAAGAGATTGTGTCTTTGTTTTTTTGTCAGTTTGCTGTGTTTTAGTTAGCTATTAAGCTTAAGCTTGCTAGACGCAGGTTAGTCACCAATGCCCTCACATAGATGTCGATCTAACTTGCTGCAAGCTAGCGTTAGCTCGCTGCTGGTACCCTTCAGACATTGAAGTGGCCGCATAAACATGCGGATCATCGAGGCAGAGACCCCTGGGACATCTCTAACGTTAAACGCTTTCTGCAGGACACGAGTTTCCACTAGCCGCTGACTGGACTCTGCAGAGTCTTTGTGTAAATGTTGCTTAAGCTTTTTCATTTATTCTAAGCATGTGTAAACTCCAATCTGTTAGCCAGTTAGCCATGGTTAGCGTTCACGGTGTCGGTTAGCTTAGCTGCTAACCGCTACAAACCATTAGCTAACAAGCTAACAAAACAGTTTAACGTTACCAAGGATGCGTGACCAAATGTGTACTATGGTGCATTCAGTTATCAGGCATCGTTAATTGGCTGTCATCATCTTGCTAACTATCTTTATTTGAATGTAACTAGCTAACTAAGCCAGCGGTGTGGCTGCCATAGCCACAGATGCTAACGTTAACGTTCCTAGCGTCATTGTTAGCAGGCTATTCGACATCGCTGACATGGCCATGCTTACCAACGCGAGGGATGACATGTTGGAAATATCGTCTCTGTTCACTAAATGTACATACGTGCATGCTGGTTGACCCAGTTTTTCTTGCTAACAAATTAACAACAAATGACAAAGCTCGTTAATTTACGCTACATATAGCTATGTGGTGTTAATTGTAGCTTAACTAGCCGGTGTATTTGATGAAGATTGCTCTGTATAACGTTAGCGTTAGTTCAATACCAAGGAAAGTTGAAGTGATATCTTGGACTTAACATTGCACAATGTAGACAGTTGATTAAGCTAACGGACGGTCAACTGTTTGGCAGATCAGCGTCAATACCAGAATAGTTGTTAATAATAGTAATAATAATAATAATAATAAAGTTATAGCTATGCCAATCTACAGCCGGTCTGAATTCCCCTAACGTTATGTGGCTAGCAACCTTTCAAAGCTTGGTCAATAATTCGTTAATCAGACAGGTAGCTATTTCCACACAGCTGTGTCTACTCTACTAGGAGTACCAGGCAGCAGCAGCAGCCCATGCTTAGTGTCTATATTTTCCACGTTCTGGATTTTAAAATAGCGCAGTGCGTATTTTTCTAATGGACTTCAACCTTTTATTGATTTAGCTAGTCTAGTGTAAGCAAACAGCAAAACCGCATGGAACTACCACATGGTTGCCCTAGGAATACATGGGAACAGGAATAAGGCGCACAGTGTCATCAGATGGATAGAGCTTCACAAAAAGGCCTTCAAAAGTTCAAAGTATCTTTATTGTCCCTTATGGCCCAAATAGGGTTGCAGCTAGGATACGCACGAAACACCTGAACACTGATTAACAACAACAACAAACGGGACATAGTTTACAGAGTCGTTCAGTAGGAGGCTCTTTAACGTCCAGGTCAATGAAACAATTTAGGCAATCTGTGCAAATGAGCAATCTACAGGCATTTCAATATTGTCTATCTGCTGTCTAACGTGAATGGCAGCAGGGACGAAGGAAACCTATCTCTTGTTCTTCATAACACTTTCAAACACTTTCAAACAACTACTCGAGGGTCACAATTCAAACTCTCTCTAAACAGGTTTATCTTGGCACTCCAGAAGGGAAGAAGCCTTCCTAAGAACCTGCTTGTTATATAAATCTGTAAACTGGGCTCGACTGCTCCCTGAAATCTTCTATGTGATATTCTGCCATTGTAACCGGCATGTATGTAGTCTCCCTGCTTTGGGTCCCAGGCACTGTCTTCTTTTACGTTTAATATAAACCCATTTTCTACATTGTGCCTGGGCTGTCGTCGTTACCCTGTCTGTTTACCCCACTTCATATTTATTGTACATATAACAAGACGTCAAATGAAGCTAGAACAATACATTGCCACATATGTTGGACTTTGATAGTGTGCTTTGTTTATCTCAGTGAGTACAGCCAAACGTATACATGGGAGTTGCCTCTAGTAAGATCAATATGAACTGTGTATTCACCGATATTTTGTGTGTTTCAGAAAGGGGAAAGAGCGACGGATCTCAAGGACCAGATTGCCTGCCAAACTTTTTGCCTCTCAGACAGATCACCAGGGACCATGCTGACCATTCTAGCTGCTGGGTCTATGTTCTTTCCAGGCCTTTTCCTACTATCCAAACAATGCCTAAAGGCCATCCCAGCACTGAGGTGGAGCGAAGGAGATGCAGTCATTGTATCTGCCAGGTGAGACCTTTTTAAAACTTTTTATATACTTAAATAACAACCGTGGTGCTTTTACTGCAGTGCCATTCAAGTTGTTTTAGACTTTTAAGCTCGTGCAGTTTGTTTGCATGACTCTCAAGTTGCGATAGACCGATTTTATCGGCCGGCCGATATATTGGGCCGATATTTGCGTTTTTACGCCGATACGTGGCTGCTGCGTTCGCCAATAGTTTTTTTTCCCGGCATTATTTACAGACGGGTCCACAGGCAGCTCTGTGTTGCTGGAGACGCTGCAGTTCACGGGCAGACCGTGCACTGCCCCTCACCCACTAGCACCATGGCAGTCTTAAATTACAAATTAAGCACTTTATTTCAAGGGGCTACTTTTCAGGTTTATTGTTTTCTTAAATTATTTATATGTGGTGACAAAGGACATTTTGTGACGACCTGATTATATTATGTCTTACAATATGTCAGCAAGCAATGCATCATCAAGGCTGGGTTGTAGATGTTGATGAAAGCCTTTTACCCTTGCACAGTTAACCATATGCAGTGCACCCATCCATATGATGCACATTGCACACATCATTTGGGTGATATGAATGTTAGATGATTGCATAAGTGACACTGATCTGTATTTTTGTTATTTTTAAAGAAATGGCAGAGCAGATTCCGAAAACAAATCCAGTGTGGCAGGGTTTACATTTCTATGATGTAAATTGAGGGAGCAAAAGCAGTATTGGCTCCAAATATCGGCTCAAGAAAATGGGCAGCCCGTATCGGTCGTCGGCTAAGGCTGATGGGGGGGAAAAAAAAAAAACGCATCGGCACTAAAAAATCCGTATCGGTCGATCCTTACTCTCAAGTATGACAGGTTGCTGCGCTTATGCCACTTTTACCAAAAGCTTTCAGCTGCATATTGTTTGCATAAAAGCGCAAGGGCACTATTTTCTCACCATGTGTTAACTAGGCAGTTGACTACATTGGCTAATTAGAAATACATTATTTGTTGTTAACTCGCTTTTCTTTGCTCCCAGGTTGGTTTCATCAGTTCAGGCAGTCATGGCTTCTTCAGCTGGCTATATCATTGCTTCTTCCTGCGAGGACATCCTGGAGGACCAGTAAGTCAACAAATGCTCAGCTGTCAGGATTTGTAATTTTCATGCAAAGGCAGCTACAAATGTATTCCATCAATTTAACTTGATATTAATGCCTTTCCCCGTAGTATAAGCAGGTTTTAGTTCAGCTATCTGAAGAATTTTTTTTCTCTCATAACTGCTCTGTTTGAGGGAATTCTTCGCTCCTACAGTTTAAGTGATATCTGTTCTTTTCTTTCTGTTTTTTTTTTAAAGCCTGCTTCTCTTCCTTTCTACACAGGCATTGGTTGACTAGCTCTTACATCATGTTTGCCGTTCCCTACTTCGTCTATGACATCTACGCAATGTTCATGTGCTACTGGTACAAGCTGCGGGTCAAAGGGCACGAGGAGGCCTCGGCAGCCCCCCAGCACATGAGCACAGCTCTGACCAGCTACTTGCGTCGCGAGTTCCTCATGGTGCTGCACCATGTTGTCATGGTCACCGTCTGCTTCCCCGTCTCTGTGGTAACTGTCACACATTACTCTTTCTTTTGGGCTGAGATTTGAGTGAGGCAAGGGAGAAGTCTAGCAGTGAATAATCTGTATGCAGCTACCTGCTCTAAGGTACTTGTGACTACCTTTTCCAAAATAATTGCATTATTGGTTAGGCATGCAGCTAACGACTATTTTTATTATGGTTTAATCTGCCATTTTTCTCTATCAATTAGCTACTCCGTTTACTATACTGTTAAGACAAGGAAAAGCAAAAAAAAAAAAATTTCCACATTTGAGAAGATAAAACCACTGAATCTGTAATTTATTTGCTTAAAAAACTGAAATGACTAATCAGTTACCAAAATAAGTGCCCATGCTTTTGTTGATGGTCTAATCGTTTCAGCTCTAAATTGCATAGGTATTTATCCATAACCACCACAGCAGTGCATGTAAACCCATGTATTAGAAGGGTGACATAATCTCATGTACACTTAAAGGTGCTAACTCCTTCTTGTCGGTTATTGGCTGGAACGCTGTTTGTGTATCTTTCGTGGTGCAGGTTGGCCAGTTTGTTTTTGTTGCCGTATGTGGAGCCTGGGCTGTCTACAGAGACTGTGGTTTTTTGTTTTTTTTAAAGTGTGTTCAGGGGGCTAGCAGAGAGTGAGGAGATGTTTGCTTAGAGCACCTTTTTTAATGGAGAATAATTAACCAGCTTTAACAGTATACTCTCCTCTTTTTGAGAGAAGTTGTTACTTGATCCCATAGGCATCTATGAAACAAGCTATGCAAAATTCACTATGAGTTCAGACTGCTTGTAAAGCCATCGACAAATAATTCACCTCTTTTTCTCTCTCGCTCCCCAGTTTTGGCGACAAGGAAAGGGAGATTATTTCCAGGGTATAATGTTTATGGCTGAGCTCAGTACTCCATCCGTCTGCTTAGGAAAAATACTCATCCAGGTAAGAGTCCTGGTTTAGCCTCAAAGAAGATTTGAGTGCGTTGTTGCATGTGTCACACTGAACTTCTTTGCACTCTCCATTTCTTTTTTCCCACCCTTTTCATTCAATGGTGAATATTTTTCTGGTCATTCCCTGCATGCAGCTTGTTCATGCCCATCGGCTCCTGTTGCCTGTGACTTACATGAACAGCACTGTCAGACATCGGCCATTAATTGGTAACCCAGTTTGTTTGAATACAGGTTGTAGGAGCTGCACCCCCCAATTGTTTTAATTGTTTTAGGTTTGATGTGGATGTGTGTACAATGTTTCAGTGTCTGGGTGAAGGGTTTTCCCTCTATTGCTCTCTGCTTGTCCCCCATCTGAAGCTCCCACAGCTGTTAGTCCTCTGAATGTAGTCCCTAGTATTTTGACTGGATATTTAGAAGATACAATATCAGCTTGTCCTTCTACCCTTTATCACTCAACACCCCTCCCATCTCTAACATGCATGTGGCCGTTTGATAAACAGCTGGCTAAAAGCTGCCACCCTCTTATACCTATAGAATAAAAACAATGGAGGATTTATTGATGGGATGACATGAAATTCTGAGATATGAAACTCGTGAATGGGCTCTCTTTTAGAGAAATGTTTGTAAGCTTGTCCTGTTATCTCACTGAAGCAGGTTGACTGTTCAACTTTTTAGTTAAGTCATCTGCTCTAAACAACTGACACACACACTGTCCTACTGCCTCCTGTAGAATTCAGTGTTCAACCAGCTGCATGGCATACCGTGCTCTCCACCGCCACATGTTCAGTCCATGCAGATAGTATTCCCTATTAACAAATGTAACAATGTTAGTATTAACAACAAAACGGTTGCAAATGAGATTAACACCGTCAGTTTTCACCAGACTACTGCTTGCTTTTCTTTCTCTCTCTCTCTCTCCCATCCTCTCCCTCCTTTTTTCTGCTCTCAGTACAAACAGCAACACACTCTCCTGCACAAGGTGAATGGGGCTCTTATGCTGATCACTTTTTTCATCTGTCGAGTCCTCCTCTTCCCTTACCTCTACTACGCCTATGGAAGGTATGTCTGTCTTTCATCTCTGTTTTTTCTCATGTCCTGCGGTCTCGCTCAGCTTGGGTTGGTAACTTGCACAACCACATGAGCTCTGTCTTCTGGATAGAAGACTTGGAATGCGTGTTTACAATCCTTTGTCTTTGGATCTAGGTACGCGTCCATTCCCTTCCACATGGTCCCCCTGTCGGTGCCCTGGCACTGTAACCTCGGAGCTGCTCTGCTCATGGCGCCCCAGCTCTATTGGTTCTCCCTAATTTGCAGGGGTGCCCTGCGACTATTCACGGGCTCCACCCGCTCTCAGAGACCACGTGCGACAACAGACGCAGCCAAGGAGAAGCAAATGGATGGCAACGCACTGCCCCAGCCTGCCAACGGCTATAGCGCGTGCTCCTCAGAGCCCGAGCTGGCCACTCACTGAGATGAGTGGTGGGGATGGGTGGGGAGGGAAGGAAGGCGAACGTACCAATGAGTATGTAAAGGAAAGAAAGCTGTGAGGGAAAAGTGAGACTTGAAACAAGTAGCAATATGGAGAAAGCTACAGATGATAGCCTCAAATAGTGCTGAAGTGTTTGTGGCCAGCAGTCAAACTCTTGACAGGTAAACGATTTGGTCGCTGGCCTTCAAGCACTTCAGCTTCTCAGTTTGTAGGAAACAAGTTGAGTGTTAGTGCACTCAGTATTTAAAGATGTCATCAGGCACTGTGACAGATAACATTAAGTAACATGCACTGACCTGAGAGGAATTTGCCTGGATGTATAGCAAGCATAGGTGGCTATTTCCCTCATGTAGATCAAATTCAGTCCTCTCTGCCTCATGGTATAGGAAGAGCAGGAAAATAGGAATGTATTATATTGTATGTTAGTACATTTGCTGTAGATGAAAGGCCTAATTCAGTTTAGTAATGAAGAAAAAATGTCGGCTAAGCAGTATTTTGACTTGTTAGTGTTTAATATCTGTATCCTCTATGTAGTCACTGTCACTCTAAGAAAATGTAACCAACCTGCAGACTGACTCATCTTTAGAAAGGAGATAATCTCGTAAGACTGTATTCTGCTGCCTTATCCCTTTTCCCCATTCTTTGCCGTTTTGCTTTAGGTTTTTATTAATTTTTTTTATCCTCGGAGAAGGAAGAGGCTTTCTCAGACAGAAAAATGTGACTGGTGTACATAGCCGATGTAAAATTGTCCCTTTTTTCCATGTCAGTATTAGGTTGATGTTGGTTTTTAATTTTTGTTTTGTTTTTGTGTGGGTCTCATTTCTGATGTTTTTTTTTTTTTTTTTTTTTTTTTTGACATTTCAGCATTAAAACACTGTTGTACAGCTTAGTATACGCAAACTTCCCTCAAACGTTACGACAGTGCTTCTCGTTTCAGTGTAGATATATGACTTCATTCCATTTACTGGTATCACAAAGTGTTGTTTTTTGTTTTTTGCATACAAGGAAGTGATGCACCGTAGCACTCACTTTAAAACGAGTTTGTTTGTTTTTTAAGTTTGATGCTGATATAAATCTCAAAATATCCATTTGATTGGCTGGAATATTTCAGTAAGGATCCATAAGATTTAAGTATTTCTAGCTTTGTCAGGGGAATTGCAATGTTGCAGTTTGAAGGGAAACAAAAGCGAAAAATAATCTCGTAGGGAAGCATTCTCTTGTGAAAGACATGCAGCACATTTGTTCATGGCAACTTATTTTGATGATGCTCACTTCATGTTTTTCAATTTTTTTTTTTTAACCATTAGGTCTATGAATTGTTTTAAACCTTTTACATTGTATAAATTCCTTCAATCAATTAGCCGTTTATTTGAGCCACTGGTTCTATGAACCTTCTATGATCAAACTGGCTAGTTATCATTTTAGGTTTATTTAAAGCAGCTTCACTGTCCTAGAAATGGGTAAAGAAAAAAAAAAAGAGAAAGCTCCAAAACCATCAAGACAGGGCAACTTGTGCCAAAACATCTGGACAACTGTGGGCATGTTGAACACAGAACATCATTCCCGTTTCATGAACTCAAGGTACTGCTTCTTGACAATACTAAAACATTTCAACTGATGTACTGTATATTCCACAAAATGCTTGTTATTTATAAGTATTTATTTATTTATTTGGTTTGTGGTTTTGAATGCATATTTATGCACACATTATACTATATGCTTCTGAGCCTTATGTAAAGGCTGTATTGTTACTCCAACTTAGCTAAAATAAACTTCTCTGTCCTGAGCCTGCCTTGACTCTGTTTTTCCCCTATGCTTTGTCAATGTTGCATAATTTATCAAATTCCATTTTTGAAATCTGGACATCATTGCTCAAATATAAGCATAGACTATAAAATAGATCACAGGGTAAAAGTGAGCCTCTAGAGGGTGCCAGAATCCATGCATTTCTGTAATATCACTACAAAGACTGCTATCATGATCATATGCCGTTAAGAGGGATTTTTTTTGTCCATATCACCTACCCTTGCACACTGACTACAACAGTTAACATTTCCCATGGTTATGTTTATTGCCAACATACAAAACACACATAGAAAACATACAAAACTCGGTAACATTAAAAAATTCAAGTTTTGAGAAATCCTCAGAAAGCTCTTGGCCTTATTTGCCTGTGGTCAAGTCTTCATCTCTTAATACTTAGTATCTCCTCTGTCTCGGGGAAAAGATGGTGTTGGGGTTGCTGTCTCGTTCCCTCTCCTTCTCCCGCTCCTTTTGGCTGTTTGGAGACAGAGCCTCCTCCAGCTTCTTTTCGCTCTTAAAGAGATCTCGACCCGTGCGCATGATGTGCTCCTCAATTTTGCGGTGGCGCTTCATGTCTGACAGTACTTTGTCCAGCCGAGCTTCCCTTTTCACAGAAGAGCGGGCTGAAGATCCTGGGAGAGAAGGAAAAAAAAACGTCAACCGGATTTCCCTAAAACCACCACTTCTACTGAGCTCCTAGAATATAATGAAACCCAACGATGAAGAACTAAGAGAAGACAAAACACAGTGTTGGAATGTAACTGAGTACATGTACTCAAGTACTGTACCTAAGCACACATTTGAGGTACTTGTACTTTACTTGAGTCTTCTTTTCATGCACACAAAATGTGTATAAAATACAATGTTTTATTATAAATTAAACTACCCAACAAGATGCAGGCCTACAGTACAGCTGAAATGATTAGCCAATTAAACACTTAGTTGATTGACAGAACTGTTTGGATCGTTTCCGGTTTCTAAAATGTAAGGATTTTTCTGCATTGTGTGCTTTTACTTTTAATACTTTGAGTACATTGTCCTGATGATACTTAAATACTTTTACTCAAGTAACATTTTCAATGCAGGACTTACAAGAGTATTTTTACATTGTGGTATTAGTACTTTTACTTAAGTAAAGGATCTGAATACTTCACCCACCACTGCTCATTAATGTAGCTTATGCTGATCAAGGTTTTAAAAATCAAATCTCAGTTGTCATTACCTGGTGTTCTGCGTCTGTTCACAAAGGCATTTTTCGGAGTGGCTTGTGTTTGCTCTTCATCAAAGTCAAACTCAGTTGGAGTTGGAGGCCTGATAAAAAAAAAGAAGTAATTAGCCTGTACACCAACCAATAATCCGTAGAAATGAAACAATGAGAAATAGGTATACTGACCTGCGTTCTCTCTCGTCCCTCTCCCTTTCCTTTGCTGCCTCGTCCTCGTCATCTCTTTCAGGTGACGGGGTGCGTTCAGGTGTAGGGGGCCTCCTAGGAAGAGGCACAAAGTTCAATTCCAGCATCTCCCCTTTAGAGAGGAGCTCATAGAGTCTTTTGATCTCAGCAGGAGGGGGCATCCAGTTTTTGGGGTCCTCCATTTCCTCGTCACTGTACGGAAGCTCCCATTCACCGTCCACTCCTGCAGCCTGCTTTCCCTCTTCACCATCCAGCCCTGTGTCAGCCTGAGGTTCATCCTTGTTGGCTTCTTCTTCCACTGCATATGTGTCTCCATCTGAGAAGGCAGCAAAAATGCATAGAACAAAAGCAGAATTACAACTTCATGATTACATTTTACGTAGATTACTGCAGATAAATTATACTATGATACTGTACATATATTACATAAGCACGGAGTAAAACTATAAAACAACTTGGGAAAATAATTCAAAGCTATTTAAGCAGGAAAACAAAGGTCACAACAATTGTTATGCCCATCTGGATTGGGCACTTTTAAGACTCTGAATAAAGACTTTTCCTTAGTGGTAAAACCTCTTGCCTATGTGTACTTGATGTTTAGCTGCAGATAGTAAAAGGTCCCTCTTTCTTTATTCTTTATTTGTGTTTCTTAATAGAGTTACCCTTTACATCCTTGGTTGTTGTATCCTCATCTGTGGCAGCTGTCATCTCCGTGTCCTGTTGCTCTGTGTTGTCCTGTTCCTGTTTGCCTGCTGCAGGTCTCTCTGTGTCCTTCACACCCAGAGCCTCTATGCCCTCTCTCAGTGAAGAGTCTGTGGCCTCAGCCTGCATCCTTCCAGTTCCTGCTGCTGCTGGTGAACTTTATAGCCACAGATCTGCTAAACAGAAGCATGAATTATGAAAAAGTATTAGTATTTTAGTAAAACCGAAAGTAACTATAGGTATGTGAAGTAAGAGTTATTTGAGAGCTAACCAAGACTAATATCATGCCTGTAACCTTTAACTTGTAGCCTAACGATAGCTGTTAACTTAGCTGAATTGCAAGCAGTCAACAAAGCAACACATGAAACGTAATCTTGTCTTTACTGGTTAACTTCAGGCCTAACCGTCAGCTATTTCTGGACAGCAAATAACAATTAGATAAGATACGTGCCTTAAATTGTCATTACCGAATGTCCGGTTTGTCGTAGATCACCGCTGTAGCTAAATGTTAGGTCCAATTATCTTTCCCAGTATATTAAATCACCAAAGCTCTCCATGAGACTTGCTAGAGATAATACACGATTATACAGAGACGTAAACATAGCGCCATTTTGGACTAGAAGAGCTGTGTGACGATTTGCTTGATTCTGCGCATTCTCGCTGATTCAACATCATATGGATAGTGCATCGACGTAGCGAACAACCGTAGTAGAGTGTAGTAGAGATCTACTTTAAGCACGACTTCCTGCGCAGCGCGCAATCGCATAAAGGGCTGAATACATGTCGGCCGAAATTGATTAAACTTATTTAGCTTCACTATTCACGTTAATTCATTATTTCAAAATATGCATATATGGTTATATACAATAATGCTGAGTACTATTATTCGATGCACGAGTTAACCTTATTTAAGGACGCTGGACATCAAATAGGCGCCAATTTGTGAGCAAGTTCTGATTGGTTAATGGTCGTTTCCGGTTGCAGCGCTCCTCATTTGAAAAGTGTTCGGTTATGCTTTGAGGTCTCGATCGCCATTGTTAAAAGACAGCGTCCGCAATGTTTGTAGAACTTGCAGAATAACAAAAGTTTTGAACAAGGAGTCAGCAAATAATATCGGTAAGCACTAATGAAACATCAGTAATACACTCGGTAAAGCAGTAACTAACCGTAGCTAGGCGAGTAACTTACCTTAAACGTGGCCTAACGGTAGCTAACCTTAGCTTGTTATTAGCCGAATGGAGCTAACATTATTGTAAATAAGGTAAAACGTATCTTATTATTGCAATGCTTTGTTTGAGGGGACTCTCAATTTAATTGAAATCTACCGGTTAGCCCAGTTGTTAATCTGCTTTTATTAAGATACCATTTTTCACAGATAGCGTTAAACACAGCGTGAATTCGAACATTATTTGGCTTACATGTTATTATCTAACGTTAGGCCTTTTGTTTTGAGGAGTTCCAACATGGCTCAGCGTGTGGCAGTACCAGATGGAGCAAACAAGAAGACGTCCAGGGTTCGGGTAGCGGTTCGTCTGCGACCCTATATGGACAATCCAGATGATAAAGACGAGGGACCGTGTGTAAGAGGCCTGGACTCCCAGAACCTGGAAATAATTAACTGGAGAAATGCTACAGAAACAGTCAAATACCAGTCAGTGTCCTCAGCCTCTTAGCACTCAGCTGTTATCATTTCAAAATTATTCTATTGTTAACATCTATATCTATATTGTCCAACAGTTTCGACGCTTTTCATGGTGAGCAAACGACACAGCAAGAAGTTTTCGTTTCATCAGTGAAGCCCATTCTACCACACATACTGAATGGACAAAATGCCAGCGTCTTTGCCTATGGACCGACAGGAGCTGGTTTGTTACAGCAATATTGCATTTTTTAACTAGTACATTGTTTACTTGGTTGCATATTAAAGATGGCAATCAAGGCACATTCAGTTTCTCTATCTATACACACACTCATTTTAATTATATGTAATATTATATTTAATAGCAATATAATAATGTACCAGTTAGAATACTTTGTGGAGTCACGTTATATTGAGACAATTTGTTCTTAAACTCCTTTTGTATATGGATGCTCTGTTTTCCTGTTTTTGTGCTAACTCACCACATCCTCTTTCATAGGTAAGACCCACACCATGATGGGCAGTTCGGATCAGCCAGGGGTGATCCCTCGAGCTGTTAGTGAGGTCTTCAAGTTGGTCAAAGCTGAGGATGAAGGATGGGACTACAGCATTGGCATGTCTTATTTGGAAATTTACAATGAGAAGGTATACATGGTTGGCAGCATAGTGTGACCCAGTATTTTCATTTTCTCTGTTCGTTGTTAAAGGAATACTTCACCCTCAAAATGACAATTTGTATATCAATTACTCACCAAGTGTTGCCTTGTTTCTTAAGGAAACTTTTTATCATGCATGCCTACACGGAGACACAAAAAATGGAAGTCTGGATGCATTAAAGTAATAGGGCTCTGTGTTTGACAGCAGCAAAACTATATCATCGGTTTACAAACTCACAACTTTTGTGGTATAATCAAAGTCTTGTTTTCTAGTCTCGTGCTCAGTTCTTACCAAGCACATGCATTTTTGCTAAAACCTTACTATTTACAACACTTCTCTATTGAATAATTAGTTTTCTTTTTTTTTTTTTTTAAATGAGAACCAAACTCGACTAATGATCATGTAAATGTAACCCCCTCCCCATGAACTCCCATGCCTTAAAACCATATCACTCTGTTTTAAAAAATGTCAATTCCTCAATTTAATTTGAACCGCTCATAACTGTGCTCCCCTTCCATATCCCTAAACTTCTCTTCACCTTCAAAAAACTTTAATACCTTTGCTATCCACCTTGTTGCTTGTCTGTTTGTAATGGTTTCTGTTGTGCTTTTAAATCATCTGTGGTTATTTAGTCCAATGCTATATTTTGTTTTATTTATTTTTTTATGTTTGACAATGTACAATCTATCTTTTTTTTAGGTGCTAGATCTTCTATCACCAAGCTCCCAGGATTTGCCGATCAGAGAGGACAAAGACAAGAACATCTTGATCCCTGGCCTCACTCTCTCAACCATCTCCTCCTTCTCAGATTTTGACAAACACTTTGTCCCTGCCAGCCTTAATCGTACTACAGCTTCTACCAAACTAAACCAGCGCTCCAGCCGCAGCCATGCAGTCCTCCTCATCAAGGTTTGATATATAATCTGATCAACCCTGAGAAAAGACTTTGTTAATTTATAATTATCTTCGAGAGTCACTTTGTTTTTGTCTTTGGACTGATATGCATGGTTATCTAGTAGTTAGTCAAAAAGCATCTTAAACAGGTCGTGGCCTCGGAGCAGTAGGTCAGGATTTGGTAGCTGGTGCTGAAATCAATTCTCTCCTGCAACACTCCCACTAGCAACCTCTGGGCCTTTTGGGACTATTCTGGGAAAGAAACAACCTGGTTTCCTTTAACTAACTTTGCCCTTTTTCTGCATTCTTACTTCCTATGTTGTATTGCTGAATACATAATGTGTCACATTTATCAAAAGCCTCTTTTGCTGCCTAACTTTACCTCATTTAACCTTGCATTTATCTCTTGTCCTCCCTCCTCTCCCCTGTTTCTACCATGTCTGACCTCTGTGTCTTGGCCCCGTGTCAAATCTTAATCTTTTCAATGCTCTAGGTTGTACGGACTCAGCGCGCCTTGCCCCACAGACAACAGACAGGAAAGCTGTACTTGATCGACCTGGCTGGGTCTGAGGACAACCGTCGCACCGGCAACCAGGGCATCCGCCTGAAGGAGAGCGGCGCCATCAACCTGTCTCTCTTCACTCTCAGCAAGGTCGTGGACTCTCTTAACTCTGGCACTGCCGTCCGTGTGCCGTACAGAGACAGTAAACTGACACGGCTGCTACAGGACTCTCTGGGCGGCTCGGCGCACTCCGTCATGATCACCAATATTGCACCAGAGTACAAATACTATTTTGATACATTTAATGCGCTCAACTTTGCCTCCAAATCCAAACTCGTTGTTAACAAGCCCTTCACCTGTGAAACTGTGGCTGTGCTGCCAGGTGAGTAAAACTGAGAGAATTGCATGCACTCTTTCATCCAAGTATAGAAAGAAATGTAACGGGCCAAGAAAAGGAAGGGAGTGTAATCCAAGGCCAATAGGGGGCATCTGTGTCACATCCCAAAGTAAACAGCTGGAGGTCTCAGGGTGTGATGGATGTCTGAATTTTTGTTTCAAACCCCTCTTCAGTGTGCTGTTTTTATGCATTTTCTTTCCTATAGCATTGTCTCAAATACATTCTTGATGCTGTTCTTCACTGCAATGCAGCCTTGACTGATGCTGTGCACCCTTCATCTGAATTGCTTTAGAGAACCACACAAACATTGCTGCTCGAGTGCACTGAATACTAAACGGTTAATTTCCCTTCTGCCTTCGTCTCCAGTGAAGCGGGCCAAAGAAGACCACAAGGCAGGGGGGTCTGGCACTGAGCCACTGAAGAAGAGACATAAAGACGACAGGAAAACTGAACAGGATGGTTCCTCACCTTCTGCACATTTTCACAGGTTAAAGATCTCACACACACTCACACACACGTTGTTTGGCTAATCTAAGGAATTGTTTGACTGTGAAGAAAATGCGTCTGCTGAAAGCTACAACATCAAATCCAGTCCACACAACTGCACTTTAAACAAGCCTCAGCCTCAAATCAGTGGCCATGATTTTATAACTTGTGCTGAAAGCAACTCTCCCTGCAGTGCTCCCATTGGCTACAGCTGCTGTGTCTACTGGGATCTCTTTAGGAAAGATGGACTGCTTTGTTGCCATCTGTTATCAGGTGTATGAATCAGTCTGTGCTATATGAATCTCTGCGCTGTGTATTTGTCAGAGTGCATTTCACAGCCCCCAACCATACTGCCCCCCTCGTTGTCTAACCTACTTTTCCTCTTTCTTAATTTGTTTGTTTGTTTCTCTTTCAGTCCGTCAGAACCGTCAGTGATGGACAGACTAGTAGCCCTGGAGAAGCTGATGATGAACTGCCAGGACAAGGATAAGCTCAGCATGCTGAGTGTGGCCCAGTCTCGCAAGGAGATCCAGGTGAAAACCCACACCTACATCAAAACTTGAGTTCATCCACATGGGTGTCATGCAACCCTGCATAATATTAGCTTTTTAGTAATTTATATATGCACTTGGACCAACTTTTGTCTCTGTCTGTATGCGATATGCCAGATGCTGACAGCTGTTAGATCTTTAAACTGATCAATCAACTCTTCTTAGTGGATATTTGATGGCCAACCTTGCCACTCTTTGTTTTCACAGGAGCTCAAGGAGAAGCAGAGGGAGTTTGAGAACAAGGCCATGCAGTTCAGTCGGTTGGCTGGAGAAAAGTCCAGTGCCAAACAGGAGCCCGCCTTCACAAACAACAGTGCTCCTCTGCAAAGAAAGCCGTCAACTGCTACAAATGCCAAAAAGCAGCAGGCCGTGGTCCAACCCCTACAAGGTCTGTTAGAAATGACAGATGAGTTCATAGATGGAACTTATCTATTCACATTTAAATTCAAGTTGTATGAATTTAGCTGAAATGAGTGATCTCATGGGAACTGTCTTTAAATTGTCCTTGAATGAGAGAGTGCTAAAGGAGAAAATGACCTTGGAAAGGTTTCCTATTGTGTAATTTTCTGCTGTTCATGTTTCCCTAAAGAGTAGTCACTCACTAATTCTATCATGTTGAATCACTGGAGTTATTGATGAGCTGCAATTTGATACAAGAGCTCAGCCTACAATATAGAAGCCAAATGTATCCAATGACGATGAGGAGGAATGATTTTTACACCCCTCAGCAGCTTGGGGAGTGAGGCGGATACCTTGGTATCGATCTCACACATTTAGCTTTAAAACGGCACTAAACCCCAAACAAAATGTGAACTGTTTTAATGCATAATTTGTTAAAATTGTGGGGGTTTTCCCCCTCGAGTGAGTATTTTCCTTAACAGATGTGTACCATTAAATGAATTAAGCATTACTGTATATGTGGTTTCCTCCCTATCAGTGTTCCAGCCTCTTCAGCAGCTTGCTGTCGTCAAAAAACAGTCCGTCTGCATTAAGAAGGGAAAGAAGATTTCAGACCAGGTTGAGGTCAGCATCCAAGCTTTGACTGTGCTGATCTTAGCTTGACACATCTGCAGAATTGCAAGCACCCGATACAAGCAGACGTAGTGCATTCGGTTCAAGTTGTTTTTGTCTTGACTGACACTACACAATCTTAGATTTATATGGTTAATGATGAACCTCCTTTTCAGACCAATGACACTTAAGAAAAAAATCATGCATTTTCTATAATTGTGTAAAAATAGTTTGTTTTTTTTAATGACTTAATAAGACTTATTTTTTCAGCCTCCAGATGGTAAAGAGAACAGCTGGGAGTCCCAACTCGACACATCTGTGCTGGAGCACTCCAGACAGAAAATCCTGCACGTTCTGAATACTGGCTCACTAAAAGAGCTGAAGGGTCTGCAGCAGATTGGCGACAAGAAGGCAAAGCTCATCCTGGGCTGGAGGGAGCTCCATGGTCACTTCTTAAATGTTAGTGGAGAAAATGTCGAGCTCAGATCTTTTATCACACAACTCTCTACAACAATACCTCATCTTTAGTGTTTTTTTTTCTGACTTAATTTGCTTGTGTTAACTTTATGTATGGTTTGTATTTTGCAGTTGGAAGATGTGGTTAAAGTTGAGGGTATGACAGGAAAGAGATTTTCCTCCTTCATGAAGGTAAGCCAAGTCTTAAGTAAAATGTGTTTTTGCCACAGTCAGTTGTTCCACCACTGACCCAGACTGAAATATGTAAACTATTAGATGGATTTCCATGAAAATGTGGATGAATTATACTAATTTTGGTGATCCTGACTTTTTCACAAGTTTCACATGCCCCCCTAACTTTGGTGTTTTAAAAAAACGGTAAAAACAAAGTGCCACTATGTCCACAAGCTTCTTAAAACATTGAAACAAACAATTAATATTAAAGATCCCATGACATGGTGCTTTCATATAGAACCTTAGTGGTCCCCTAATACTGTATCTGAAGTCTCTTTCCTGAAATTCAGCTTTGGTGCAGAATTACAGCCACTAGAGCCAGTCCCACGATGAGCTTTACTTAGTATGTGCCATTTCTGTGTCTGTAGCTATTGAGGAGGAGAGAGGGGGGGCAAGGTGGAGGGTGGGGGTGTAGACTTGACCAACTGCCACTTTGCTTGTTTGAAAGCCATGATGTCTCTCTCTCATGGGTGGGCCAAATTCTCTGGGTGGGCAAAGTAGAGAAAGGGGAGGTAACCTTGCTCCTTCGATTCCAGATCGGCCCATCTGAGCTTTCATTTTCTCAAAGGCAGAGCAGGATACCCAGCGCTCGGTTTACACCTATCACCATTTCTAGACACTGGGGGACCATAGGCAGGCTGGGGGAATGCATATTAATGCTAAAAAATCTAAAAGTGAAATTTTCATGCCACGGGACCTATAAATAATTGTAGATGTAATCTTAGCCTCCTGTCCCTCCAAATACTTAGCTACGTCCCTGCATCAAACGTGCAGAGCGGTGTTCAGTCTGGCTCGCACACAGCAGTGTGGTGGCCCTGCATCCCGGCAAAGACCGGAGCAACTGAGCTGCCTCTGAAGGTGAAGTCAGTTTCCCCAGGTGAAGTTTAAACGCACGTTTAATTTAAAGTTAAATTTGTAATAAATGTAATGTATGCTAAAGGCGAGTCAGCATCAACAACAGCACGTCTGTTACATTAGCCAAAAGTCAAATCGCTCCCTCGTGATTTGTAAGAGCATTCTGCCCTTCGATTAGTTTTGATTTTAGTAAAGACAAGAACAGCATAATACAAAATATTACGAACTGGCATGTTTGAATTTCTAACGTTTACAGAGGGTCTCCATTTCGATGGCACTACATTACAACACACTACACAGTGCTTGCTGAGAGCGATCATTTGTATGTGATTAGTTAAGGAGTACTATGAAATCCACTTCCTCTCACATATCACGGCAATAAGGCTGCACAAATTGAACCAGGTGACATTCTTCACTGTCAAACTGGGAAAACCACATACAATGAGATTTAGAAGGCTAGTCTAAACGTAACTGTTGTGTGCATGTAATAAATCTCTTCTGAGGTTGTTTGTTAGGCTACTTATTAGCGACATGGCTCTAGAGTGTAATGTAATAAAAGGATAACCAGGGGTCTCATTTATACAACTGTGCGTAGGATTCGCCCAAATTGGCGTACGCCGAAAATAAGTCGGATTTATAAAACTGTGTGTACGCACACCTGTAAGCAATGTTCTCTTTATAAATCACAGATTGACTACAAGTGTGTGTACATGGATCAGCCTCTCCTGTACACCCCCATTTCTAACCCTAAATAGTCAATGTAAAGCACCTCGTGAATGCTAAGTATGTTAATGACCCTGGCAGTTCTTTCGTTACACCGAAATAATAATAATTAAAAAAACATTCAAACGCTCGGGAATTGCCGCCAATTGAATTATAATTTCGGCCTGTTGTTGCACAGTGTAGGGAAACCAGATCTATAAACTACCTTTTTTATTAAAATCTTCCAAAACGGCAGGCATTACGGCACTCGGGGACAGCTTCGATATACCAGACATATATAGAATATTTAACAGAACTATATATTATATCCCAACAAGGCTTAGTGATGAAGTTGAAGATTATATATAATTTTAAAAAACGCATAGCTGTCTGACGTTTCCCTCTGGAAACAGCCGGTTTCACCCAGAGTGGCGAGGACCTGTATTTGGACCGGCATGGCACGGTTCCGGCGCACTGCCCTCTCTACTGGACCCAATTCAGTACATAGATCCAAGAGCGCAGCTATATTACTATATTACTACTGCAGCATTACGCACGGGTTCACCGCAGTATTTATGTCTAGTCTACAACAATTTGTGATTGTTAACACCTTGCTAAAATCACAGCAACAACTAGTGGTATCCCCCCCACCCCGAGATACAATTTGAAATCGAAATGTAATGAGCAACTTTTTTTTTTTTTTTTCATGCAGGTTTTGTTATGAACAGTACTAAAGTTCGGACTGATAACAAGGACATAGAGCGTAACGATTGCGCAATAGCTTAATGGCTGTGTTTCCAGACTTTGACATTTGATGATATATGCACACAGAGATTTAGTTATTTACAGTGTTCTGCAGTTATATGCTAGTGTATTTGATGATATCCTGTATAAATGAGACCCCAGAGCTTTTCACATCTTGACTATTGCAGGCCAGAGTAGCTGGAGATATTAGCTGAAGTGTAAAAGTGGGGATATTGCCAGCAAAGACAATTCTGAGTAGTGCACAGGAGGAAGAGGAGGGAAATGAAGAAGGCAGTAAACTGGAGAGACCAGGTGGGTCAGAGCAGGAGAAGACTACAGAAGGAAGGAGATGCAGAGATAAATGAGAGAAAAGGGAAAGGAAGAATTGACTGTAAGGGATGAAGAGGCTGCATATTCAGAGAGTGATCAGGAGGAGGCAGATGAAGATGACAGAGGAAGAGGCTTGCAATTACCCCTGGACCATATGGTTTGTTCCATATAGCATACCTGCAAACTAGTCGCTTTTCGGCAGGGGGTGTCACCTTTTTCAGCCCTTTTGAGTTTGCAGGTATGCATATAAATTGCAGTACAGTAGCATAGCAACATGACATGTTTTCAGGTTTTGGCTATTTCTATTCTGTTGTATGTTATAGGGTTAGATATGTAAAGATTTACATATATACATAGATTATCTAATGTTTTACAGTTTCTCTATCATTTGTTTAACCTTTTTTGATCATAATTACTGATAAAATAAGACCCATTATGTTCTTTGTCTATCAGTAAATATGATCAAGCCATTTAATTTCAGCTAAAGTACATTTTTATTTATAGTATCAAATCTTAAGAGTTCACTCTTAAGACACTTTACAGAGAGTAGGTCTAGACCACACTATAATTTACAGAGACTCAACAATTCCCCCAAGAGCAAGCATTTGGTGCAACAGTGGTGAGGAAAAACTTCCTTTTGGGCGGAAACCTATGACAGACCCAAGCTCTTGGTGGGCGGCAATTTGCCTCTGCCGGTTGGGACGCAGAGATGTATACAGATCTAGAGAATTATGATTCATAATAATTATAGCAGTTTGGTTTGATGGACGGTTGCAATTATAGTAACAATGAAGATAATGGAACTATGACTAGAAATAATAGTTGTAGCAGTTCAGGGTGTTGCGGGGCGTAGTAGGCCATAGCGGTGTGTTTACATATGGGTTTCCCATGTACAGTCTTCCCCTGCCACCCTGCCAAGATCTCTTGCTACCCCTTTGTCACCCCATGTCAAATGTTCTAGAGCCGCCACTGCATTGAGTAGGCCCTATGTTAGCATTGACCATAAGCTCCAGAGCTGCTAAGATGGCTCTACTCTAATAAATTGGAGCCACATAATGTACAAATACTGGCCATCATGCCAGTATTTGTAAATTATGCGGCTTTTAATGATGGTCTTGTTTTTTCTAAGTGCTAATATTTCTTTTCTTTTTTTTTTTCACAGGCCAACATCCTGAGTGCCATGGGAAAGTGAATTTGTTTTTATTTTTTGTCTTTTAAATTTTTTTTTTTTTTTTTTTTCGTGCCACGTCTAATGTATTTCTATCTCAGAAGCTTTTTGTCACTTATGCTTTGTTTTATGATGTTTTTGTAGTTACTACTGTGTACCAGCTGATGGCGCACCCTTGCTTTTAAATAAATGTGTCATTGAATGTTTGTGTTTATTTTCATGATCATAAATAAATCTGATGGTCTCTTTAACATATGACCCAATGCTCCCTGTTGCGCCTCGCAGATCAATCACCATCTCTGGGTGGGAGTTGTCGCCAATCTCTTGTTTTCAAACCTAATTGGGCTAATTTTTTTGAATGCGAATGCTTGTCCTCTGCGAGGCGGTGACACAAGGACACGGTTTTTTTAATTTATTTTTATCACTGACTGATATGATGCAGCATCATTCAGTCCAGTGTGAAGCCGTTTTTTTTTTTTTTTGGTGAGGAGAGAAGGATGCTATAATCCACCCCCCCCCTTTTTCCTCCCACAGCACGTAGTCTGCTTGATTTCACTTTTCATTTCACACACACCCCTCCTCTGTGATCCACCCAGCCTGCCAGGAGACTCCCCATTTCACACTGCGATGCTGGAACACCGCCGCTTCTCCAGCTTTCACATAAAATAAAGGACACTGTCGGATTATCCACAAATATTGTTCGTTTGCACGTACATCGTGGCTGTAGAGATGTTCGGTCACGTCTGATTATTTTTTTTTATGCACCTGAGAATAACTATGCCAAAGCCAGGCACTCTCCGGCTGTGTTGAGACAAGCGCTGGATTTAAAAGGTCAGTTTGATTTATCTACATACCCTTTTTTTATTTTTAAATATTCCTCCTGTGAAATATAAATTCAAAATAAATGGCAAAGCAAGAATCCAATGCAAGCCGCACGTTATTTTCTGCTTATCATTGCAATTTAGCAGCAGCAGGCTAATTAATGCCCCTCCTCCTCCACTCGTCCATTCGAGTATTTCCCCTTTGTCTTCATCCTTTTCTGATCTGTCCTTTTCACCTTTTTGTTCTATGCCCAGCAACAGATTACCATATGGCCGTTAGCGCTTGTGTACACATGATGAAATATGTATACACCTGCACAGAGACCATCGTTGCTACTATCGTTTCTAAGGAACCTGCCTCCATGCCGTGCCTTTGTACTCGCCTTGTCATTGTGATCTGATAGAGCTGATCTGCTATTTTAATATAAGGCGTGATTTACCGTGGAACATGCGTGTGTTGTATCGGTTTACCTCGAGTCTATTTATTTACAATTCAGCCTGGCATAAGAAGTGATCAAAAATATAAACGTTATTTAAAGTCAAAAGTGGATTACAAAGAGGCTTGTCGTGATATTGAGCCTCGATCAAAACTCTAAATTGGCTAAAGCAGAATCTAGGCTATTAAGGGACTGTATGAAAGTTATTAAAGTGAGAAGTATTGCCATACTTATGGGATTCTTTATTTGTGAAATAAGCGCTGTCACTGTCAATAAACCATTTTTTCAGACATATTTAACTTAACTGTAGAGCTGTTTTCTGTTAAGCAGAATATAGTGAAGGTAAAAGCTACTGTAGGCTATGTATAAATAACGTGCTCTGTAGAAATGGGAAGTTAAATCACTAATGTTTCTAGTTGATTTTGATGAGGAAAATAAATCCCTGATATGGCTAAACGCACCTTTTAACCTTTCACCCTGTGTTGCATACAAAATTCATCTTACCAATCTAAATATTTGATCTTTATAAATTGTATTTGTTTAGAATACAATCCAATCTAACTGTGGTGAGAAAACACTGCAATCCCAAACATTTCAGAGCATGCTTATAGCAGTAAAATAAGTTTAACAAACTCCCTTTTCAAACCCGCTTTCCCACCACAATTTTTGTACATTCCCTAAGCAGATGGGAGGGGGCAGCTTCTGTTTACAAAGATGCTTAAAACCATTTTCTGGCTCCCAGGCGAACTACAGGCAGACAGCACACACAGGACTGTACTACAACTAGAGGCTTCCATTTCTGCTGCCAGCATGGCTGTGAACATCATGCCAGCTCCTGCCATTGGGCCAGGTAAGGAACAACCATCGCTGCTGGACCAGGAGGACTCTCTGTCGAGCCAAGCCCCCATCTCTGTGCCATGCCCACCAGTCGCGGATGAACCACACATCCACAGCAGCAGCAGCAGCCAGGTCAGCACGCAGCCTCCCCGCAGCAAATCCAAAGGCGAGCTAGTCATAGTCATCAACGAGAAGCTGAAGAACAGTAAGTGACTGAGTTTGACCTCATATTAGGGCAGCGGGTGGTTGGAGGAGGAGGAGGAGGAGGGGGAGGAGGAGGAGGGGGGGAGGGGAAAATACATCTGCTTAGTCAGCTCTATAGGGAAAGTCAAGTTCCAGTGCACGTGAGAGCTCCTGGTAGAGCGCACACACATTTACCTCCTCGTGTGTTTGAACATTTGCCCATCCTTTCTGTCCCTCATGTGTAGGCAATGGGATCCACCCAACGTCCACAGAGAGCACCTCTCCAGTCATCTGCTCTCCTCCCAGAAGACAACACTCCATCTCTTACCCCCATCACAGCAAGAGCAGGAAGGGGAGCAGGGCGAGCTCTATCGGCTACACTGCCTTTTCGCCAAGGCCGTCAATTTCTCGCCACTCCAGCATCGCCACCAACCCGCCCTTGGACCGGTCCAAAGTCAAAGACTACCTCTTCCTGTCCGTGCTAGCCTGCTTCTGCCCTGTCTGGCCCATCAACATTGTGGGATTTGTCTACTCCATCATGGTGAGAACAGGATCTTTTGTCTGCTTTTTTTTTTAACAAATACGCATCTGTATCAAACCCAAGCTAACCGTTCAACTTTGTCCTTCAGTCCAAGAACAGTCTCGAGCAGGGAAACCTGGACGGTGCTGTGCGTCTGGGACGTGTGGCCAAGATGCTCTCTGTGGTGTCACTAGTAGGAGGGACGGTCATTATCATCGCCTGCATTGTCAACCTCGCCAGTGAGTGTCCCAAATCTGATCTTTAAACCTTAACCTCACCTTTTTACTCCACTGTGTGCAGTGATTCGTCCCCTTGAATATGTAGCAATAGCCCCGCTACCACTGATCCTCCTGGCCCAAACACCTGCTACTGTCACTGTTTATCCCATCACAATATAATATTTAGCTTTGTTAGCGCAAACTGACTAATCACTGATGTTATTACCCATGTTTGCACAATATTCCACTAGGAACAATGCCTGCACAAGTCTTTCTAGACTGCGGCACTTTAGGAATTATGTCAACACCACACAAAGATCAGAGCATATTAATCACATCAGACTTAAATCTACACTGTCTGACATGTTTGTTTATTTGCACGGGTGACCTCCAGCCTCCAGCTGTAACTGGCTGCATGCCTCAGATTGCTGTGTGTGTTATCAGTAGAGTGACATGTTAAGTCCGCTGTCTGTTGTACGCCTCGTTGCCCTGTTTGCATGTGCAAAATGTTAAGTGTTGCTGTCCCTGTATCACATGTAAAATTATATATATATATATATTTTTTTATATATATTTATTTGATTGGGACAGTGCATGTTAATAAACAAACATGGAATACATGCATGTAAACATGCCGGATTGTAGCCAAGGGCTAATTTCCATCCGTAGTCCCGTAGTATATAATGTATGTCAGCGTGTGAGTTGTTTACATTCTACTAAATAAAGGGATTCCGATAACCGATCAGTGTTTCTTATTAGAGACTTGTATAGAAAGTAGTATTTGTCTTTTGCAGTACTGTATGTACACATGACTCCACTCTCCATCAAAATCATGGAAAGATTGCTTTCTTTTCATTTTCTATCTCAATCTTTTAAGTTTGTTTTGATTTAACTACATTTGCCGTAGTATTATTATTGTTATCATTATGTTTAAATATATACGTGAAGGGTCAGTCAGTTAAATTATGCTTTGCCTCTTCACTTTGTGAACGCAGCCTGTTGGGTCTCATTAAGCCAAGAGATGACTGGAAGAGCAGTTTAACACACAACTTGAGCTGAAGGGCTCACAACAACAACAACAACCTCTCATTATATAACGTGTCCTCTGTGGTCTATAAAAGTTTATACATCCATATTAAGTTGCAGAAACTATATATCCTTCACTAATATGCTTCCTTTTCTGTTTCTTAGTAAATGTGAAAACCTGAGTTTCATCCCAGGATGAAACTGGATAAGGCAACTGACCGTATGGCCCACACCTGCACCACCGTCTTTACCACCTAGTCATTACCTGGATGTGTGACAAATATGCACCCGATATACAGTGCTTACTTGTATTTCTGTAATCTATATAAATCCCTTTTTGCTAATGGAAGAAAATAAAATATGCAAATGCTGCTGAGGTGGGGGTGGGGGGGGTTGTCTGTTAGATGAAGAAGAGAGTAGACTATCTAAACAGCCTCTTTGTATTCTGGTCTGACCAATTCTTGATAAACTCTTCGAGAATCCCATCACCACTCGCAAAACTGACTCCGACAAGATGGACTAGAAAAAGGGGGACCAGTGGAAGTGGTTATTACATGAAACCGGAAGAACCGCCTCCCAGGCTTCAGCACCACATGCAACAAAATGTCCGCCCAAGTCCATCCTTCACTGCACCCAAAGACGGGACTCATCACAGTTTCAGCTTGCCGTTAAATCCCCTCGGATCCGTGAAGAGAGGCTCTGGGATTTGTGGTTGCATTGGAATCACAGAGCAGTAATTCACCTCACAGAGAAGAAACACTTTGGTTCACAGTATCTCCTCTTGTTTCTGACTCTTCTCTGTGGTTCTCATGACTCCCACCCTTACATCTTGTGTTTGAGAGTGAGCTTATGGGTGGCAAAAAGAGGATGAAAAAGAGGCTTACCAAGGACTAGCTGTGGGTGCTAAACTGGCAGGGATTATGGAAAGTCTCACACAGAAGGCACATTCATCACTGCAAGGAAAAATGTGTGCCAAATAAATTGAGAGGGAAAGTTTCTTGCTTTGTAAAGACCTAACTCTAACCACAGAATTGTTGTATCGAGGAAAAGGTTTTTTTGTTTTTGTTTACTCTGCTGCAACTTTACTGTATATCCGCTCGACACCACTGACCACTGTGAGTCAAAAAAACACCGTAGCAAGACACGTTCATTTTACAGTGACGCTAATCATGCTACATCATCTATAACCTAATCTTTTGATAATGTTTGTAAAAGATCATTTTGAAAACAGAATTTCATAATGTAAAGCTCTTGAAGTGCTATGCTGCAGTTGACAGATGGTGGTAGCATTGTTTATGCATTTTGGCATCACTATTTGGTTAACAAATGAAATGGATTGTGATTGCAGTCAAAGTTGGTGGCTGTAGCCTCCGTCTGCATCCACAGGTAGCCTGTACTTTCAAAGCAGACAGTGTGGCTTCTGTTGTCCCCTAAATCAGCGATGAACACCTTAATTATGTTGTCACACACAGTAGGTCTTTTGAATTTGTAAAACATTGGTTCAAACATGGTTTTGTGGATGTGCGATTTGAATAGCAGTTCTGTGGAGAACTTTTTGAGTCTGATTTATTAATATTATTATTATATCTACTGTGTATTCTTAACTAATCTACCTGTGATTCTCACTGTGATCTGAAGCAACTGGTTTTCATCAAGAATGGATACAACTCCTTATTTACTATATCCTGGATTTTGAATTGTGTAGATAAATGTCACAACTTCTCATGAGTTTACACCTGCTGCAGACAATTTTCTGTAATGATTAAATAAGAGTTCCCCCCTTTGTTAGCACTTAATACATAAATTAAATTGTAATCAACAGTTGATGTTTTCTGCAGATATAACTCAATATTGTGTCAATTCTCTAATTGATATGAGTTAGCATTAGGTAGTTAGGATCTAAAGTATAGGCACACTAACTGACAGTCATTGTGTTACTAAAAGGGTTCTATAATCTTTGTGGTTATTGGCATGTTGTGGACCATTATTAATGTACAATGATAAAAGTTGAAAATTACAACGATAAGCTGACTTTGAATATTATACTTCTGCAGCACATTCATAATAAAGACACAATGCATGTAACGTGTTTCCTTTGTTTTGCAGAGATAAAGAGCAGTAGTGGAGATTAAAGAGATTTAGTTTTTTATGGGAGAGAATGAGTGTCAAAAGTGAGCAATATCCAGAGAGCTTAGCCTCTGAGGTGAGATTGGGTTTTGCAGCAAAGAAAGAATTAAAGGTCCTATGCCATGAAAATTTCACTTTCACTTTATGAGTTTTTTTTAACATTAATATGAGTTCCCCCAGCCTGTCTATGGTCCCCCAGTGGCTAGAAATGGCGATAGGTGTAAACCGAGCGCTGGGTATCCTGTTCTGCCTTTGAGGAAATGAAAACTCAGATGGGCCGATCTAGAATCTGCTCCTTATGAGTAATTCTGCACCAAGGCTGAATTTCGGGAAAGAGACTTCAGATACAGTATTAGGGGACAACTAAGGTCTATATAAAAGTATCCAAAGAGCACCATGTCATGGGACCTTTAATGTACTCGAACGGGTCGTGATAGTGTGTAAACCGCAGGAATTGAAAGCGAATGCTGTTGTCAAGCAGCAGGAAGAGCAAAATGCTGAAGGGAGAGGCCCTGAGCAGTGGACAAACACCGTGTGGGCGGCTGTAGTGAGAGCTTAAGTTACAGATAACTTCAACAAAATCAAAGCAAAATTTCCCTCATTATGTTCTTTGTTTTTTTTTTTAAAACCCTTAAAGGAGCTATTACTATCTGCCGCTTACGCTGACCTATTTCATAACAAGAACAGTGAATAGTCAAATTTGTTTTCTAATATCATAAAGAAAACACACCGTTGTTATAGTTGGTAATAGATTTTTCACCCAAACTAACAGTTATCAATATTTAACAGTGTAGTATGTTCTGCACCACAATGGCCAAATGATACATTAACAATATCACCATTTATTTAAACTAGCTTTGCAATGATAAATCAACAAAATATATCTCCAACTATATTAATAGTTGATTAGTCGTTTGTAAAATGTGAATGTTAATGGTGGTGCTACAGGAAAAAGTCAGTAGGGTTCATCTTCTGGGAACCATGAATGTCTGTATTAAATTATCTTGGAAATCCATCTGATAGTTTTTGAAATATTTCAGTTAAAGAGGTGGAGGGACCAACCGACATTACCATCACAAGAGCCATGTTAGTAGCATGTCTAAAACAAAAATTTGAATTTGTTCTCAAATGTGACAATTTGCAGCTTTTACATTATAGTACATTATCTTTATTAATATGAATACCTTTCTGTTTTGTATACTGTTAGTTGGACAAAACAAGATATTGTGATGAGCACCTTTTACTGTTTACCTTTTAATGTTTTATAGATCAAATGATTAATCGATCGAGAGAGAAAATTGGGACACAAACTGCAGCTTTATTTAACTATGTTACATGGAAATGATAATAAAAGTCATGATCTTGATAAAGAGATGCATATCTTCCATTGAAGTGAGTGCTCTGTTGTAATAACGGACATACAAAACAATACTGGACATACAAAATAAACATGACTATATTCAGTATATAAATGAATTCCTGTCACAGTTTTCTTAAACCAAAACTCCATTTGCTCACAGAGGTAAAAATCAACTATATTTGCAGAAAGATGACAGCAGTCACGCAAGGTCTGACAACAGCAAATTCCCCCTCGCCAATGTCAACATTTTGACAGCAAAAGGTATTTTCCTTTGTACTCAGCTAATTTAGCATTAAGTTTATATAGCACAGTACTGCTTGGAAGAGGATCAGGATACCAGACAGACTCACATCCAGATGCAGTAAGTGGGTCAGGGATTATCCAGCTGGGTCACATAAACACTGAGGCTGTGAGTCAACTTGGCAGCGTTTGGATGCCTCATGATCATCCTGTCGGTCAGCATTGAAAATAATGAGATACACTGACCTGTGGCGATGTTGTTCTATTAGTGCCTGCTTAATTTGCAGAGCACTGGGGCTGAACAAAAATCATTATGAGTGTGAATGAATGCTTCAATGGATTGTTGAAGATTTTCTATTTGGAAAGAATACGTCTGTATTAATTATTAAAGGCTCACTTTGACACCACTCTAACTCTAACTATTAATAACTGTCAAAACTTTTTAGCTAATGTGGTAAATGAACATGCATTTAAAGAAGCAGGAAAAGCACAGGTGTAACTAATAACTTTTATTATAACCACACTCCATTTAGCTGCTCTAGTTGCAGGACCCTGGTATTATGAATGCTGGCTCACTGGCAGGGCTTACTAAACTAATAAACCGAAATGGAATAGAGCCATAATTATTATTATTTGTGACATCTGTGCCTTTTCTGCTATGACAAGTTAAAGTTCAACTGTGAACTAAACTGCTGATAAGTCTTTTCCACGGCAGACATTTTGACTTTTCTCAGAAGGAAAATCACAGCAGGTGGTATTAATACCAAATTAACGATGGCCCAGTTCTAGTCACAGAACACGTTTTGAATGTGGTGTTTGAACGTGACAGTGTTTCCAAATGACGATTTTGTCATAAAATTGGTTCAAGCTGAGGTTGTGTAGTACAAAAATGCAGTTTTTCCAACTTCAGAACAGGTAATTGTCCCTTCAGAACGAGATAATTGTGACACAAATTCCACACTACTAAGCTTGTGACAAAGGGGTGAATGCAATTCTACTCGTGAACTGTGTTATAATAAAGTATGATATCTACATGAAGCTTAATTTAAATGTGATGTGAGCTTGAGTCGCATATTTGGCCCATTATTACTGTACTACTGCCACAATATCTCTGCCAGCTTCAACCGCTAACTTTTCATTACAATCCTGGCTAGGTGGCAGCAATGTGCTCATTATTGTCCCTTAAATGAAACCCACTTATCATCACAGAGTGGATTCAGAGCTCTGGTGAAATATCACTATAATACTTCTATTAAGGCTCTTAGTTTCTTTTCATTCCTCTCTTTAGCTTTTATCTTCAGCAGCAGTCTTTCTTTTACACTGACTTATTTATTATGCTGCCAGTTGGAGTTACTCAATAACATGGGCTGAAATAATTCTAAATAAATCTTTTTTCCCCCCTCACAAACCAAAGAATAATGTGATTTTTTGTAAACCATTTCAGAGCATCAGACAGCCAGATGTTTGGTGCTAAAATAGACAATTCTGTGATGTAATGTGCTACTCGTAGCTCTCATCATTATCCATTACGTGTTTTCTTAATCAGCAGTAATGCCATGGCTTTGTCCCTGCTGAGAGGACACAGTTTGGTTTTAAATAAATGTTTGTGGTTTCACAGAAATCTGCTAAACCACTAGATTTTAGATCAATCCTCCATGAGCGAACATAACTACTATTATTTAACAGTTATATCAGAGTCTGTCTGCATCACTATAAAGTGAGTTTTTGTATAGTAGTCTGTATAGTGAATTCTTGTTTTGATCAACTTTCTTTGCAGCTTCTGTTGATCATTAGAAATTGAATTAAACTTTTTTATCACCAGGTGGCCATCTCTGGTAGGCTATTGTTTCTGATGCAGCTCAAAGTGGTTGAACGTGAGTGTTTTGTTTTTTTTACAGTATGATTATGAGCAGTACATTATGAGCAGTTCAGTCCCCCTACCTGCAGCTTCCTTTTTTATTACATCTGGACCTGGACTATTGCAATGTTCTGTATGTGTGTTTACTTACTTTAAAAAATGTGTTCATAAAACCACAGACTTCTCACAAGTGTCAGCAAGAGTGTGTGTGTGTGTGTTTGTGTGTGTGTGTGTGTGTGTGGAACCTCAGTTTTAGCATCTCTATTTGCTACCTGTAGATTTTAAGATTTAAATGATGACTTGTAAGACTTGTATGGGGTTCTCAATATCTCCATATGGTTCTTAGTTTAAAAATGTAAGACACTAACTCTGTAAGCACCTGCCAGAGGAAAAAAAGTAAGACAGTTATTAATCCTTCTTCTGATTTAATACTATTTTGGAAAGCACTTGTATATAAGTTTGTTATTAGTTGTATCACCAACATTTGGACAGTGTGACAGGATCTGCAGAGGGCAGACGTCTCTGGTGTTTGTCAGTCAGGCCGAGAGCACAGAGAGGAACAAACAGTGACTAAGGTGAAACATTAGTAGCCCTCTCTGATTTCACAAAGAGCTTCTTTTCCACTCAGGCTACAGGAGAAAATTCCCAATAATCAGAAACTGCATGTGTTTTCTGCCCCCTCTTCTTCTATTTAAAATCTAGACTGAGCGTCTGTCCTCTGTCCCGACGTCCATGACTCTGCTTCTGACTCAGACATGATGCTCTATCCGTACTCTGGGACACAGAGCAGCAGTGTTTATCAAAAACATCCTAATGTCCTGACCTCTGACCTCTGACCTCTGACCTCCCTGTCAAGTGGAACAAGTAAAAAGTTCAATTAATGGTGCCAAGAATGACAGAATGTTACATGAGGATGATTAAAAAAAGTCCAACTCTTATTCAGTCAATTTTGTTTCTGGTTTGTTTTTTCAAATTAATAGATAGATAGATAGATAGATAGATAGCTAGATAGATAGATAGATAGATAGATAGATAGATAGATAGATAGATAGATAGATAGATAGATAGATAGATAGATAGATAGATAGATAGGTGTGCCTCTGACCTGCTGGATCACTGATGTTCACAGTCAGAGAAGTCAGAGAAGAGGCTGCAGTTGCAGTTCCTGAAGGCTAGGTGGCAGTATTGGCTTTATTGGATCGCCACTGAGCTGCAAGTAAACATTAGAGATTCAAAGAGGCCACTTTGGAGCAAATATAATAAATATTCAGGGATACAAACAATAAATCAATATGAATGTTTATGAAAAACAAACACAATCATGCACACTTTAAGTTACAAAAGACAAACATCCAAAGCAAGTGAAACACAATTTATATTTACATATGAACACCACTGGTAATTTCAGCATGCCTCTTTAACCACATAAGACTGAGATAAAGCCTGCAGCTTGGTCAATGCCATCCATGAAGCAGCAGACATGGAGAGTTACCAGACAACACGGTGCTCTATACACCATTCATATTTGTAGTTAAGATATCAAACAAAGGCTGAGGATTTTATTCACGGTGCGTCAGAGTACAGCATGACCATGCACAGCTCTCCATAAACCACTCTGCTCTGAAACTTCTCTGTTAATTACATCGCTCTTCTCCTCCATACAAATCAAGGATCGTGAAGTAAAATTAGGTCAACATCATCAACGTGTCACCAACAAGAAACTGACACTGTGATATTAGAGCTGACACATTAAACAGCTGAACAACATAAAAAAAACTAAAAAAAACTGTTACCGTTGAATTAAATAAAAACATCTCTTTAGTAAATCAGAGCAACACACCTCAGGAGAATTGGGAGCAAGACAATGATGAACATCCTGCAGCAGTGCCTGGCACATATTTGTCTTGTAGTTTGCTCCATCAACACCAAACATGCAAATAACTGACACTAACCATCAAAATGGAAGAACCAATTGTCTCTCCTGTTTTCTGCAGGCAATCTGATGGCAATCAGATCAATAGATGCAAAATATCTGACAGTATTAAGACCCCTTGGAGGTCTTTGGAAGCATTAGGCAAAACATTATTGCAAGGGACAGGTATGTGCGCTGTGAGATATAATGGTGTCAGCAGTTAATGAAAATAACAGGCTGAATGGAATAAGAGCAAGTAAACCTGACATGACGCAGAATAATTCAGCTTTCTCCCTCATTATATGTTCTTGCATGATTTCAATTTATCTTGTTGATTGAGATCTGACTAGTTTGGAGCAGCTCTAGGAGCATTTAGATTTAAATCCACAAAAGAGACATGGATCCCAATAAATATGATAATGAAAATTCTCATGCTGTTAGCTTTGCGGTGGGGACAGTTTCCCAGATTTGCATCAGGTCTATTTAGAGCTGAGATTAGAGTATTGATCTCTGAGTGTGACCCCCGTCCCTTTGGGTATGTCGTTATGAATTATAATCTCACTTATGACACAAAGTAAGTAGGATATGAATCCTTCATGCAGAAAATCCTCAGAGCATGCAATGAAACGTCTCTCGTCAGGCAGTCTCTCCAGCGTCAGTACAGTGGAAGAGGATCAGTTCATTCCTGCAGTGTGGATCCAGGCAGCTCGTTGGTTAGCGTGTGCCAGCGCTCCACCTTCTTGCCCTTGTTCTTTAGACAGTCTATCCAGTGCTGCAGAGTTTCTCCCTGTGAGTGACACCCTAAGGACACACCGCCTACCCAGTGCAGAGACAAAAAAGAATGTCAATGTGACTCAAGAGGAAAGGGAATGTTTAAATAAATGACAATGAGAATTTATGTATATAGTAACAGTTAAAAAGGTTTTTTGAATGGCATGTGGGCATTTTATCTTATTATTTATCTTATATTACTTTGGATGCCAAATAGGTTGTGTATTGCAAGAAGCATAGGCGTAATCATCTATGGCTTCAATCTATACCTGTTTGATTTATTTAAACAGGTGTTAGAGTGACCTTTTTAAAAAAAAAAAAAATGTTAAGATCATCATTATTGCATGGGATGTTTATAATTTTATTACATAGTTCAAACTGGATTAAGGAAAAGAAGTCTGAAAGTATTGAGAGACATATGTAGGTTGTTGGTCTTTTCATAGGACTTTTAGAAATAAAAAAATGGAGAAAAACACCAGACTTGACCTATACCTACTGTAAGAAACAAAAATCTTTAAAAGATCTCAGAAAAAAAGTAGACAAAATGGTGTTCAAATAGAGAAACAGGTGTAAAATGTAATTACACGCTCTACCACTGGTAGAGCAAGAATAGTATGAAGCTCAATTTCAGCCAAAATGTCACCAACACCCTTTTGGCAACTTAACCCTGCAAATTACAATCAGTGTGTACTGAGCAGCAGATAATAGCGAACAGCTTAAAATATCTTTTGGTAACATCTGCCATGGGTCCAACATTATTGTACTGCTAATGAAGTAGCCAGGCAGCTAATCAGTATTCCACACACACTAGCATGAAATCATTAGCTGCCTGTGAAGTCACCTATGAAGTCATTGGACTTTCCCAAGTCATAGTCCCACACAGTGACCTCCAGCGTCTTGGTGGCTAACTCTGAGAAGGTGATTTCATAGAAGAACTCCTGGGTGAAAACAAAGAGGGCAAGAGGTGGGTGGACAAGCAAAGGTCAGAAGATCACGCCTAACAAGCGTTTCTCTTCCTCTCTAAACCTCTAAACTACTCACTAATTCGGCAGTGTGCTGCACTGTAATTGGCTTGTCTTACAAAAAGGTTCCAGACTCTTTGCATGCAGTGTAGCGTCTCTGAGGACTGTATCTAAATGAGCTGTCTCTTTATATTCAACCCCTAAAAATGTGCTTCTCGCTCCCACAGTTATGCATGTAGAGATGAATATGGACGTCTACCTCATTAAACTCCGGGTTGAGTGTCTTTTTTATGACAGCTGTTTTGTGCTTGGATTTCTTCTGGACGTCTGGCTTGAGATACCTGAAACAGAGGAATGTAATATCATCATATATGAGTCTGGTCATTACCATTCACAGGTCGTACAGCTGAAAGGAACAGTAAAGCACTGATGACTGTAAATACCAGTGCTATAACTATGTGAAGTTCATGCATATAGAAAATCAATATGTTCACTCATTAATGATGTCTATAGTTGAAAGAATCAGTGGCTTTTCTTGCCATGTCACTCTTTTACCTCCTTTGATTCAGAAAAAAAGGTAAAGGCAGGGGTAAAGTAACAAGTGAGAGTAACTAGTGTAAGAAAGTCATTTTTGTCTGTGTAGGTTACATATATTTATTGTCAAAATCAGTAATTTATATTTAATTTTTGTTGTTAATATTTAGGTACTTTTGCAGTCGCAGGGCTTAAGCAATTTGTGAACAGTACAAATGCAGGTAAAAAAGAAAAAGGTTGCATTAATCACTGGTTTTATGCATTGACATATATATAAGGTTTTATGCACCACCCGGTGGGCACGCGGTGACCCAAATCAAACACACCTCAACAGGTGCATGCTGGGTCTGTCATGGGCTCATGGCTAACATGGTAATGCTAACGAAGTTCAGTGCAGTGTGTGAGGACCGACTTTCTGCTGTTTTTGAAAATAGCCTACTGGTTTATACTGGGACCAGAGAGGCTGAGTGGACTGGTTATATTATGCTTTGAAAATGTACGAGCAGAGAAGTTGAATATAGATATTGCGGCGCCCAAGACTAGCAGAATTGCAGAATTACGTACAGCTCAATCACGTGAGTACCGTACAACAAGAAACTTCATTCTACAGAGAACATCAGCGTTGCTAGGCAACGTAAGTTTAGTTAGTAAGTTTAACCGTTGGCTAATAATTTCAGTAGTTTATTCCTCAGAGGGTCATCTCAAATATAACGCTGTACTCTGAGCAGACTAGGCTATATTCACTGACTTGGGAAAATGGTAGTTCTATGAGTAGGCTACCTGAGTAACTAACGTTACAATATGAGCTATTTGTTCCCTGCTAATTAAAAAAGGATGCTATGGTGCGCTGTCCTGTATATGGTACAGGTGTTGATATTGTATCAGGTTGTGATTATAAGCTGTAGCCTACCTGTGTAAATCCTGTATGATAAGACACAGATTGGTGGATTGTGTTACCTTTGGAGTTTGGACACAGCCAGGTTAGCTGTTACCCTCTATTTCCAGTCTTTGAGCTAAACTAATCTAACCAGCTGCTGTAGCTCCATTTACCGTACAGACAGGACAGTCTTTTCATCTAACTCTCAGCAAGAAAGTAAATAAGCGTATTTCCCAAAATGTCGACCTATTAATTTAAATATTAATATATTGAATATATTATTTGTAAAACTAACCATATGTGAGTGTGAGGATTGCTTATCAACATGGCACATATTTAAAAAGCCCAGCATCCCTTTTGGAGAGGTGTCATTAAATTCTCAAGATATTTTTAAGCCAGCTGGAAGGAGCGTGGCGAAATCTCTACTCACATTTGCTTCCCACCCGCCACCCACAGCTCGGAGAGCGTATGTTCCCACACGCTCTCAGACACAACAAAGCATCTAGGAAAAAGCTCCCGCCAAAGGGCAAAGATGCAAGCACGCATCCAAAATGAAACAAGGTGCATGATGTGGATGTGTGAGGGATGTGTGCGTAGGCTCAGTGGATGTAAAGAAAGAGGGAGGAATGACAGGAAAGGAGAAGGGAGATGCGTGTGTACTGAAGTGAGGCGAGTGTGTTGACATGCCTAGCATTGTGTGTGTGTGTGTGTGTGTGTGTGTGTGTGTGTGTGTGTGTGTGTGTGTGTGTGTGTGTGTGTGTGTGTGTGTGTGTGTGTGTGTGTGTGTGTGTGACGGGAGGTTGTTTAGCGTTTTACTCATTCCAGAAACATCCTCGAAGCCAGGAACACCCAGTGAAGAAGAGGGGGATTTTAAAGCTCATTTGTCTAGTTTCTGTCAGAATGCATCATTCAACCCAGGGACCTTCCTACAATCCCTGGTACAGCCACACACACACACACACACACACACACACACACACACACACACACACACACACACACACACACACACACACACACACACACACAGAGAGTATTGATTTTCTTTCATCAGTGAGTAATGAAATTCCAAAGAACCTCTATGACAACAACAATTGCACTCTCCTCTGTGATAAAGTATGCCCATGTCACTGCTTTTCAATCCAATTTGAAGGCTGTCAATACACACACACTTACCATTATCTTTGTGAGTGAGTGGTATATTACACAATAGCTTTCACTTGTGTGAAATCTGCCGTTGTTTGTCACCATTACCTTGTGCGAGGTTAAGTCGAGCCATCGATCATCACTCATGGGTGGCGACAAAAGGTGATTCATGGGGTCAGTATGAGCTAACGGCCAGTTACGACCAAACACAGGTAATGAGGTGGAGAGGGAGATTTGCGCTAGATAGGTCATGTGGAA